>NW_027550815.1:0-1804 GCF_008692635.1 Crocuta crocuta
CTCACAAACTGTGAGATCATGACCTGAGCCAAAATCAAGAGCCAGTGGCTTGGCCAACTGAGCCACCCAGATGCCTCCATCCTGCTTTCTTTAGGAGGAGAATACGCTGTCCTTCTGAAAGACTCTTGTCTTACAGCAGTCTGAGTAATGAGGGGGTTCCAGGCACCGTCCATCCCCTGTCTCCCCCATAGCTCCACCATGACTTCTCCAAGGATGCCATCTCTTTGCAAGTCATTTCCTGGTCGCATCACTCATTTGCCGCTTAACACAAACAACACCGTGGTCACTTGCTGGACTTTTTAAATAAGTCATATTTCACCTGGAACCCTCAAGCCAGAACCAGGAGCTTCCAAAGTTTTCGTGCACTTCCCAGGATTTCAATCTCATCCTCACATCTGGCTCTAGGATCCTGGATCTGAACTTGCTTATGCTTACCTGTCTTTGGAGGGGAGATCCAGTTGTGGAAGTCAGTCTGTGTCTTTCATTTACACAAACACCACCCCGCAAGGCGTGTGTGTGGAAGATGTTACTAAAGGCTTAGGGAAATAAGAAGAATTTACAAGAAAATAAAACTAGAAACTACAAATTATGCAATAGTGGCCCTGGTATTTTGCTATCTTTGTGATTTTTCTTCTGCCAAGCCATACTCTTGGAGTGTCATGGTGTTTTTTCAAATTAATTTTCCCAATGAAGACAACTCGTCCAAGTGGAATTCTAATACCAGGTATTATGGTAATTGTTCTCTCATTCTGTTACACAATATTGTATGGACACATTATCTTCTTGCCTCTATTTTAAGTCTAGAAGGTAAAGGCCTTCTTTCAATTTTCCTAATAACTCAGGAAAAGGGAAGGGCATGAATAACGGCCACCTACTGTGTCTCAGGCAGCCTGCTGGATACTGTTTTATACAGTGTTTTATTTACTTCTTATCTTCATTTCACTGGCTTGAAAACCAAGACTCAGAGATTTAAAAATTCACCTAAACATCACGTTGTTTAGAATGCAAAATTGATACATTTTGTGAAACACCTAGAAATCCATGATTCTTCAAGCTTGCAAAGTGTTGCTCAAGGTTGCTTCCCCCTCCCTCCACTGACCCCAACCTTCCTCTTGGGATCTCTGCTAAGGATGCCTCGTGGCAAGAAAGAGCTCCTGGGTGCTGGCCATGTTGGTCATGGTGATTAATCTTACATGACTAATAGAGTGGTCATGGTGGTGGTGTTTTGGAGAAAAAAGAAGTGTCAGAAATGGGAAAGATGGTCGGAGTCAGATTTTTGTCTCTCACTGTGAGCCAGTTTCTGAGTTTAACTGTTGTTTGTTTTAAGTTATTATTTTGAAAAATATCAAACCTTGGGGTGTCTGGCTGGATCAGGCAGTAGAGCACACGGCTCTTGCTCTCTGGGTGGTAAGGTGGGTGTAAAGCCCACTTAAAAAAAATGTCTATCTCTATAAAAAAAGATAGAATAGTATAATAAATCCCCACATCCATCATCCAGCTTTGATAATAACCAACTCATGGACAATTCTGTTTCATCTATATCCACCCCCATCCCCTCCCCACCACCTCCATTTTATTTTAAAGCAAATCCTTGGTTTCATTTGATAACCATGTCTTCACCACCTCACCAAGATTTGCTTTATGTCATTAAAGATTTCAATTAAAAGCAAAGCCTTGGAGGGGGGGTGGCCTGGGTGGCTCAGTTGGTTAATTGTCCAACTTCAGCTCAGGCCATGATCTCGCGGTTCGTGGGTTGGATCCCCACATCGGGCTCTGTGCTGACAGTTAGCTCAGAGCCTGGAGC
>NW_027550816.1:0-1812 GCF_008692635.1 Crocuta crocuta
TTGGTCTAGTTTGTGGCCTGGACATCAGGGTTAGGATGCTCCAGGTGAGGAGGCTGAAAGGGAATAGAGAAATTTTATCATTTCTTACTGAAGAGCTGGAAGGACCCCTACAAAGCACAGCTTCTCAGGTGAAGCACAGTACAAGAGGGAAAGATACTTACGTGGACTAGTGACAAAGGGCCATAACTTTGATCTCTTGAGTTCCCAGCACAATTAATATTCCCGTTTACCACTCTTCTTTCCCTTACCAGTCATGTGACCTTGGTCAAGTGTCATTTCCTCACCTGTAAACTGAGTATTGTCACCTAATCTATTTATTTCCTATTATTGCCATAAAAATCAGCATTCATGAGGCTGCTGTGCAAACAGTCTAGGTGAGGAGGGAAGAAACAGCAGAGCTGTGTCTCCACTCCATGGCTTCCATTGAGCTTAGAATGAACTTTCAAACTCTCCTCAGACCCACAGACCCCACATGGTAGGCTCTTACCTGCACCTCCAGGTTCCACTCTTGCCATTCCCCTCTGTGTTCACATGTTCTAGACACACCGGCTTGTCCCTGCTCTGGAACACTGAATACATCCTTCTTTCTGCAGTTTCTGTCTCCACTTGGATTGCAAGAGCCCAACATCTTCCTGTGTAACCTCATCTTTTCTGGTTGTGGTTGTAGTTATCATAATGAACTTGAGTGTAGCAGCAGGATAAGCAGTGACTGCTCAGTATGGAATTAGAAAGAAGTATGGAGGGGCACCAGGTGGTCATTTGGTTAAGCATTGGACTCTTGACTTTGGCTCAGGTCATGTCACAGGTGAGAGTAAAACCTGCTTGGGATTCCCTCTTTCCCTCTTCCTTTGCCCCCTCCCCTACTCCTGCACATGTGTGCTCACTTTGTCTCTCTCAAAAACAGATTGTTTCTAAAAAGGAAGGAGAGTTTATAGAAAAGGTAATGAGTGGGGAATGTGGAGGTGAAAACTTGATTTTTGCCTTGGAGGAGAGACTTGAGTATTTTTACTTCAGGGGGAGATGCCTGCAGGAGGGAAACTTGTCATGTGGGGGAAAGTGAGGTAACTAAGGGAGCCAATTCCCTGAGCACCTTCTACATGCAAAATCCCTTTGAAGAGATAAAACATGTGACTCCTAAGGAATCTGGTTCTCATTTAGCTTCCTTTGTAACCTATCACTTTATGGATCTCTATACTGCATTGCAGGTATTTCCTTATCCATCTGTGTGTGAACTGTGAGCTGAGTGAGCAGAGGGGATAGGTCTTCCTCATTGTTGTATCACAGTACTGAATACATAAAATGCTGAGTGACATGGGTGCCCTAGAGAAGCACTGGAAGAATGGATGGAATGGAAGGAAGGAGCAATGGAAAAGAGAGGGAACAAGGCAGGCAGAGGAGTGTGTCGATGCTGAAAGAAATTTCACGAGCTTCATGATTGGGAGAGAAGGAGCAGGAGCAAACACAGTCTATTTTTCTCTGCTCCCTCATAGTCCTTGTCTACATACTAGTATTTTTACAGAGCTCTAATCAAACATCTCCATAATTGGACATTTCGTTTTACCAAACAGTGTTTTGAACAACACCTTGCGCTGTCTCATATTCTTCATAATTATTCTGAGAGCTGCAGAATATTTTATCCAGTTAATGTACTGCAATTTATGTCACTGTCTTCACTGTCCCTGTTGGACATTTAGGTTGTTTTCAATTTCTGCTATTATAGAGAATGCTACAGGGAAGAGCAGCACACATAGGGATTGCCCTCCTCCTGAATTAGGTCCTCATCTAAATTACAGGGAGTGAAATTACTGGGCC
>NW_027550817.1:0-1813 GCF_008692635.1 Crocuta crocuta
TCCTTTTCCTTCTCCTCCTTTGACTCCTTTTCCTTCTTCTCCTTCTCCTCCTTCCCTTTCCCCTTTTCCTTCCCTTTCCCCTTTCCCTTCTCCTGCTTCTTACATTGAACTCCTTCTTAACGAGCCCTTGGAGTTCAGCATTCGGGGTCGGGAACTGGACAGCAATCTCTGTCTTCACGGGCAGTAAGAAAGGCATGATGCGGGTGAATTGGAGGGTTACCCACATGTCTAGCTGCTGGGCACTGCTTCCCTTCCAGGCCCAGTGCACCTGGGGAGTGCCACTGATTGTGGCATTTTCTCTTGTGATGCTGGGGTCTCTGGTCTCCCTTGGGCTTCTAGGAGCACAGGGTCCCCAGGGTCACCTGGACAACAGGGCCACCTGGCCTACCCTGTCTGTTGGTGCCATCTGTTAACGCCCACCTCACTGGTTGTGGCACTTGTGCCTTCCTCAGCTGCACACATGGCTCCTCCACCATCCGCCTTAGACCCCATCTTGAATCCGCCTACCCTCTTCACTGGCCATGGAAGGACTGACACATACTTTTTTAAAGAAATGGGATCACACTGAATACATTGTTTTACAGCCAGCTTTTTTTCACAGAGCAACATGGGGAGACATTTCTCCCTACTCTCCCACTTCTCAAAGAATCAGCAGTTTTGGACCCCAGATGACTTTTTGTCACCTTGTCACTTCTTCAATTGGAGCAATCCATAGTGCCTTTTGGAGGCTTTGTCTACTCCTGTGTCCCAGGCATATCTCCAGGCAAGCTATCAGACCCTTTGCCGTAGCTGGACACCTACTTGCTCAACCTTTGAGGGCAACTGAACTGGAGCAGCGCCCTGCAGGGGTAGGACACTGGCTTTGCCCCTGAGGCTCTGCCTCTGAACTTCAGAGAGTTTCCTCGGAAGGTTCTGGTCTGTCTTTTTGGCCACGACCATGTCCTGTGTGCAGGCATCCATGCAGAATTCCTTTTTCTTCCCTGGTATGTGGTATAAATTCACTTTTCTTTATTTATAACTTCTTCAGTTTGCATTGCTTAGATTCCCAGTCATCTGAGCAGAAGACTGCTTGCATAGTGTGGCCACTTGAAGCATGAGGAATCATCTGTGGTTGGCACCTTACCTTTCCTCTTGGTTCCAGATGGTGCCCTATATTAAAACACACTGCCTATATGCCCCTCCAGAGAGGCTCAACCCCAAATCTGAAGGAGGGTGGACTCCATCTCTCTGGCTTCTTCCTTACTAAGGGTTTGGTGTTTGGAATTTGAAGATTTTTTTTTCTAGTGCAACCCAACTCCAGTTTGAATCTGACCTCTACTTCAGGGCATGATAGTGCTTGGAGTCACTCATTCAGTGAATATTTACTGAGCATGTACTACTGTATGTTGTAGGCAGTCTTCACTGTTGGCTACTGATCATGTCTTGCTCCCAAATTTCTTCTTTGTCTTACAGGTCTTCCCATTGGTTGTGGAAGGCTTTTGCCTCTAAATTTGCCCTAAGTACATGATTGTGAATTTTCAACCAATCAAATCAAAAGAATTTTTCTCTGGGTTTTTACTCAAGGTCTATCCTACTAGGAAGGAACATTTTAGTCTCCTATGAAATGCCAAACACCTAGGAGGCCTGTTTTCTAGGGACTGGCCTTGATGTGTTTCTGGCACTTAGTTTTATAGGGTTGGGGGTATGAGAGCAGAGCTTGGGGCTCATAAGTGCCCAGGTCAGTTCCTAGACTCACTGCCCATTCTTCTAGCACCTCTTAGTGGCTCTGTTTCTTTAATCTTTAGTTTTCTCATTTGAAAAAAAATGGAGGGGC
>NW_027550818.1:0-1811 GCF_008692635.1 Crocuta crocuta
GACCTGAGAGGAAGTCAGACACTTAACCGACTGAGCCACCCACGTGCCCCAGAGCACTCTGTTCTTAACAAGGCCCACTCTCTGGAGAAACTAGTTAACCAGAGCCTACGTGATATGAACAAGGAAAAGATGCAACACCAGTCAGCTTCCGCCTTCCACATTATTGGAGAAGGGAAATACCCCAGTCCAGTCCACCCTAAGCCTTCCATGTGGGAAAAGGGACATACCCCACTCCAGCCCATTCTAGCCATCCTGTCCCCCCTGAGATGGGAGGGAAAAGCTGAGGCACACTTGTGAAGTTCACAGTGCAGAAGCATAGGCTTCCTAAAATCCCGACAACTGCGGACTCTAAAACGCTCATCAATCTCTAACGCGTTACGGCCACATTACTGAAGGCCTATTTACAGCAGCTCCGTTCTACCAAGTACCTCACGTTCACCTATCAAGGAAAACATTACAAGGGTTACTAAAATAAGGCATTATGAGAAAACATCACTAAAAGGCCAAACAAAACCAAAACCAAAAACACCTTGAAGACCGAAAGCAAGCAACCGAACCGGAACTGGCAGGGATGTTAGAATTATCACATCCAGTTATCAATAAAACAAGTATGATTAACATGCTAAGGGCTCTGATGGATCAAGTAGCCGGCACGCAAGGACAGATGCGTGATGTGAACCGAGATGGAAATGCTAAGAACCAAAAACAAATGCTAGAGATAAAAATATACTGTAACAGAAATGAAGCATGCCTTTGCCAGGCGGCCTGGCAGACTGGACACCGCTGAAGAAAGACAGCTCTGAGTCTGAGGCTATCTCAATAAAGACACACAAAACTGAAAAGCAGAGAGAACAAAGACAAAAACAGCAACGACGACAACAACAGACAGGATAATCAAGAAAGCGGGACAACTACAAAGGCGGACCTGACACACCACGGGAGTATCAAGAGGAGAAGAAAAGACTGTAAAAGACTGAGACCGAAGCATCGGTCTCCCGGCTCGAGCCGCTTTTATTTTGCTACTTGTCTGATAACCGCGAGCACATACAACGTAGTATTTGGCATCTTGACAGGTCACGCACCGGAAATGTATTCCATCCTGGGTCCTGAGTACGTCTGGCGCCAGGCAAAACATTCTTAGCCCTGGCCTGGCACCCGTGTGATGTCCTTCTGGAGAGAACGAGCCGTCCCGGCGGCTTTCTCGCCTGGGAATGGAGCTGCTTTCAGCTCCTTGCTGCTCGGTCCCTTTCCTTCAGGACATTCTTGTGGCACCTCTGGCTTCTTGTTCTTTCAACAGGGTCCTTTGCGATTCCTTATGAATCTGAGAATCGGATTCTGAATTTCAACACAATAGTCAACTGGGATTCTAACAGGGATCATGCTGAATCTGCAGATCAATTTGCAAAGTATCACCATTTTAAGTCAAGTCTTATTCATGAACAGGAGTTGTTTTTCATATTATTTAGATCTTTCAAAATCTCTTTCAACAATGTTTTTGTAGTCTTCGAAGTATAAACAGGAAACTTCTCGTCAAATTTTTTCCTAAATATTTTATTTTGATGATGGTATGCAAAATGAAATGGTTTTCTTCATTTCATTTTTTTGTTGGTTTACCACAAGTGTATCGAAATATAGTTGATTTTTGTATAGTGATTTGTATCCTGCAATCTTACTGAAATGGTTCATTAGTTTTAATGTTTCTTAGTGTATTGGGATGCATGGGTGGCTCAGCTGGTTAAGTATCCAACTTTGGTTTAGGTCACAAACTCACAGTTTGTGGGTTAGAGCCCTGCATCAGGCTCTGTGCTGAC
>NW_027550819.1:0-1818 GCF_008692635.1 Crocuta crocuta
TCATTTATACAAATTTTAACCAAAAAAAAAAAAAACAAACCCTTGAGGATTTAATTCTAATATCATCCTACTAAAACTATTTTTATGTTATTAATGGCCTGTTAATCTACATATTTAATCTTTTTAAACAATTCTCTATTGTGTTTGACCTGTTATTTTTGATACTTTAATACTTTCTCATCCTTTAAGTATCATGATATTCTGATAAGTGACAGAAAGTTTTGGCTCAGGAGGAATCAAGGATACAAGTTACTGCTCTGCTAGGAGTCAGAGGTGATTGACTTAGGGCTTACTGCTAAGAAAGCAATTAATTAGGTAATTGATTAAAAGAACAAAGAAAAAGAAAGAGGACTTCCTGAAACACTTTAAAACATGTATCTGCTTACTATTTGATGGTTCCTTCCTTTATGCACAACCCAATGTTAAAAGCCTGTGGAGTTCCTTAAGATTCAACTTCTTAACATGGTGGGTATATATTCTTCCTTCTATGAAGAACCATAGGAAATGCCAGGGAAATTATTTAGAATCCTTATTTCCTGACATTTATAAACAATGTTTCTGATGCTTTCAACAAGGATTAGTCTTCTTTTTCAAGATGGTTGGTTTTGAATTCAAAATAGAGGGATTTATATGATTCTGGAATACCTCCAAATTCACAAATTCTTCATTGCAGAGTTAAGGGTGTGAAAGGATGTGTAAATATTTGGTGAGTAGCCTGAGTCATTCCAATGGAAATATTCCCCTTCTGGTATTTTGGCATGAACTGAACATGCCCCAGGCCTGGGCCTCAACTTTTGATTCAGATGTAAAAGATTGAAAATAAATGTAACATATAGGAACATCTTAATCATCCCCCTGAGCCCTATATTTTCCATAAATGCCCAATATTAAATGGAAATTTCCTGATATATATTGAATTAGAAGAATGTGGTGTGGACATGATGTCTGAGAGAAGGCTGGGATACGGCCCAAGGGGAGAAAGAAACCATCACACTGTCACTACTTTTTAACTTAAACAAGTAGGGAGCAAGCAGTGTGTATCAGGTTAAGTGGGAATTCCTCCATTACTTGCTATATATAACCAAGTCATGGAGCTATTAGTATAAAATCCTAAAACTAGAGGCTAAGACCAGATTCTGTCTTTACTACAAGGTTTTACTTTTTATATTCTGTGTTCATGGTTTTATGGGAACAAGAGTTTAAAGTTACTTGATCCCTTTTTTAGTTATTGTATTTTTGTGTGATTTCAGCTTTTTTTTTGAGGTATAACACATAAACAAAATAGTGACACAATTTTACGTATATATTCACTCCTACACCCCATCCAGATCAAATACAGAACAGTAAATATACCAACAATATTTTTTTCTCATGTGCTCCCTGCCCCACAGTCAGTACCACTCTACCAAAGGTAATCTTTATCCTGATTTTATCACTGTTTCTGAACTTCATATGAGTAGGATTTTATAGTACGTACTTATTTGTTTTAGGGTTTTTGTATCTATAAGATTAGCTATGATGTTGTATGTAGCAGTAGATTGTTCTTTTTAATCACTGTGTAGTAGTCTACTGACCATACCAAATTCACTTATCCATTCTACTATTATAGGATATGTTGGTTGTTTCCAATTTTTTTGATATTATTAATAAAGCTGCCATAAACATTCTATATATGCTTTTGCTGCACATATGCCCTCATTTTTCTTTGGCACAAATTTATGATTAAAATTTCTGGGTTATAGGAGAAATGATTTTAAGAGATAGCACCAAGCAATTTTTTAAAAAGTGGTTGGACCATTTTATAATGTGGTTGCTCCA
>NW_027550820.1:0-1809 GCF_008692635.1 Crocuta crocuta
TACAATGGTGGATGTGGAGTTTCAATATCTAAGAAGTCCAAGTCCTTCAGAGTTAACAGGGCCAGGGAGAGACAGAGACTGATGCTTTCCTTACCTGCTGTAGGCACGCTAACGTTATACTGAGGTAATATAAATAGGAAGGCAGTCTTGGCGGTGACCTGTAAAATAAAGGGAAAATGTTCCAATTTAGCTTCTTGGTCACATCAAAAGAAACAAGTGGATCCTGCTACCAGCCCCCTGGGCCCACCCCTTTTGCATCCTGGACCCAGAGACCTGTCCAATGAAGGGTTTTACCTAATGAGGAGTTCGTACTGTTGGTCTGTTTCCCCATTTTCCTTTAATGACGTGCCTCCCAATACCTGCACTAAAACCAAACAGCACGGGGCCCTGGATGGTATCTAGACCTGGACCCACTGCAGATGGAACGAAGACAAGCTATGCTTGGCAGCCGTGAGCAAGGGTACAAATCTGCCTGCCATTCATTCAAGTATGTACTACGTTCATTCAAGTATGTCGCGTTGTGGAAGACGGGAACTATCTAACAGAAACTAACAGAACTAACAGAAATGAGGACACGGACGTCAAGAAGCGTCGGATCTAGCTGGGGTTCCCCCAGCACACGGGCTAACCGCACAGTGGACAGCGGCCCCAAAAGTCTACACCTGAGCTTCAGAAACAGAGAACTCCAGCTGCTAATCTCACTTCTAGCGTGTTGTGGCACACAGGCCAAGACATAAGGCCTCCCACTCTGGCTTGTTTATTTTGAAAGCTGCCTTTAAATAAAATCTTGTGCTGTGACAAATCTATGGTTGTCACCCGTGTTATTAATAGCCAAATCAGTACCCGGCAATCCAGCCTGTGGGGAAGAGATGACACAATGTGGGGACTCAAAGCTTGGACTGAAGGACCGACTATCTGGGTTCAAATGCTGCCTCGGCTATTTGCGAGGTGTAACCTTACACTGAAGCCTCAACTTCCCTGTCCACAAAATCAGGGACATTTGTAACATCCCAGCTGATCTGGGTGGTGCTGGCCCAGCTGTGGCTGTGGCTGAAGGCTCCCCAGATATTTCTGATGTGCGGCTGGGGCTCAGAAGCACCGCCCACACTGCTGTGGAGCAGGGGAGGAGGCCAGGAGAGGAGGGGGTCCCTGGATATGCCTCAGCAATAAAGACTTGCTGGTTCTCCTCTAAACAAAAAGGTTTGAAGCTGTACCAGGGGTGTGGGGGAAACACACTGGGCGGGACAGAATGCAGCGTGGAACCAAGACCCTCCCGGGGGTGGGGGGGACTCCCAACACACCCAGGGGGAGGTGACTGTCCTCGGAAGCTCTCCCCATCACTGAGACCCATTTCTCTGCAGCGGGGTGTCATTTGCTCTTTGTATAGAGCGATGCACAAGCCTTCTCATGTATTTGTGCTGTTGTCTTGGACATGTTCTGTCATGCTCACAGGGAAAAAGTCAAATGAGACTAAGGATAAGAAGGCGCTCTGGAAAACAAAGCCCTATCCACATTCACAGGTCTTCCCCAACCTCCACCCCAAAATCTTATTACTATGGTCCACAAGACCTTTTTCAGGGTGCTCCCCACCTCCCTTCTAGTCCAATTGCCTGTGTTTCTTTTTTTAAAAAAAAAAAAAATTTTTTTTTTTTTTTTTTGAGAAAGAGGCAGAGAGAGAGGGAGCATGAGCAGGGGAGGGACAGAGAGAGGGGGGAGACAGAATGGGGGATCCAAAGTGGGCTGCTGGCTGACAGCCGAGAGCCAGATGTGGAGCTCAAACTCACAAACTGTGAGATCATGACCTGAGCC
>NW_027550821.1:0-1823 GCF_008692635.1 Crocuta crocuta
CTTCTTGAATCTAGTATTCTATCATGAAATTTATGATGCCCTTTAGAGAGTAAATGGCCAAACCCATCTACTAAGTCTAAAAAGCTAGAGATGTGCTTAAATATTCCACTTGAGTCTCTCTGGGACATGTCTTTCAGATACCATTCTCATTCCTGAGCCATCTCACCAGGAGCCAGATTGGGGTAAGAGAGCCGAACACCACATGCATTCTCTTGTAACTTCCAAGTAGTTTGCCCATGTCTCATTAGAGCCCTGCATGTGCTCTGTTCTAATCACACCTGTTGTGATAATGACCCACAAACATGCCTACATTTTATAGCTCTGTGCTTTAGTTCACCTCATGTGAAATCCTTCTCCTGCCTCCATCTTTTAGGACTGAACTCAAAAGTTTTCTATGAAACTTCCCTTCTGCAACCCAGTTCTCAAGGTTCAGTGTATATAACTAATCTATCTTTTGGGTTCCCATTACATGTAACGTGTCCAATATTCTATACGGTCTTTTATTAATGGTTAATGGTTTCACAAAGATATCTCTGAAGTCTGAAGGGCAGTTAAAGAGAAGGGTTGTTATAGACTCTATTTAACATTCTTAGCTGAGTGTTACGGAGGTCATTGAATAACTTGATTAAAAGAGTTTACAAACCATCGCATTAGATGAACAAATTGCATATACACATAAAGGGCACACAGTGCTTGCCTCTAAAGCAGCCTGCCTATGGACAAATGGCAGATGCTAGCAGATTGTTTCAAGGTCCGGGTAGGGTTGTAGAGCTGGTGGGGGTGGTGACAGGGCCACTCCACAATGCTTTTTCCTTGTGCTGGGCTCAGGTAAGTACGTCAGTTACCAAACAAGGGACGATTTAAAAGAGGTTTTAAAAGCTTTCCTGTTGTAAATTGAAATGCCATTATTACTCGAGGATCATCCAGCTAGCTCTTTTATCCAAAGGCAAAGAGGCCTGGGAGGGTAGTGTGGTTTTGAAACGTGCCATCCAGCCAGCTGAATGGAAACTGATAGTGAAAAGAGTGCAGTGAACCAACAAAGGGCAACACCTGGATGTTGTGTGACATGGAGGTTCTGACCGAGCAAAAGTGAAGAGAAAGACTAGTACCCAGAAAGGAAGCAAGAGGAGGAAAGGAGATGCTCTAAGAGAAGTATGAGCCAACCTCACAGGTTTGCCTGGGGCTGGCAGGACTCTAATCTGCATGGAGTGGCTGCTGGCAGAGAAAGAGGTAGTATTCTAGTATCTGGTATTCACTACAGCATCGTCAGAATGCAGAGAAGGAATGTTGGGTTGTCTTTAACTTATGGCAGAAGTTACAGCAGGGAGGAGAAGGAAGCCAACAGGAAACAGTTAGGGCTTAACAAAGAAGGAGGCACCGTGGAACAGCTGAGACCAGTGAATGGGTTCAGGTATTCATGAGGGCGCAGACGGGGAGCAGCACAATCAGAAGGAGGTCGGGGGCAAGACTGAACTGAGAAAAGCTGCCATCTTGTGCCAGGTGTTAGCTCTTCCTTCTTCATCTTCTAACATCTGTATCTTTCATCCTTGCCTTTCCTGCACTCACACACCACCTCATCTCAGTTCTTAGAGGCTCGTCTCAGAAGCAGATAGTCACGCTGGACATGCGATCTCAGTCTTTCATGCCAAACTTGGCCTGTGCTCTAAGCCTTATCCCAAAATGCACAAGACATGAAGAAATGATTTCATCTGTTTTATTCTCAAAATATGAATCGTATTAAAATACAAGCGGTATTAGACTGGGCGAGCTGACCCTTGTGTGAGGCAGACTGAAGTCTTCAGGAATGTGAAATCATCTTATCT
>NW_027550822.1:0-1816 GCF_008692635.1 Crocuta crocuta
GAGTCTGTGACTCCCTCTCTCTCTGATCCTCCCCTGCTCATGCTCACTCGCTCTCTCTCTCTCCTAGAAATAAAGCATTAAAAAAAATCTAACACAAAAGTATATTTTAAATTATATTTCTTTCCCCTTCTCATCCAGTTACACATTAGTCTTTTGGAGATGGGTCTGCAGATCAGTGTTTTTGAAAAATTTTGCAAAGGATTCCATTATCCATCCAGGGTTGGGACCAACTCCTTGGAAAGAATGAATCCCAGAGACTGCAATCCTGCAATTCTGTAATAAAATCACACTCCTGTGATGGGATTCAATACACTAATCTCCTATTTACTGCCACCTTGTGGTTGCACCTTCCATTATGACCTGCAGAGTCCTGGCTAGTGTGACTGGAGGAAAACTCTCTCCACATGGTCTTACAATGATTTTATAAAGGTCCGAAATGAAGTGATCTTAATCTTAGCTTCTTACAGAGTCTCTGTTACATCCTCCTTTAATTTCTTACTGCAACCTTTCCTGAGAAAATCAGGGTCAGCAATAGAGGTTTTTCTATTACAGTATCCTGCCAGAGGCTTCTCTCTACTCATAGTTAAGAAAACTTACTGAGATAATAATCAAAGACATCTTTTATGTGCCATATTCATTACCACCCTCATTATACAAGTAATGCCAACGAAGCCCAGAGAAGTTAAGTAACTTGTCTAAAATCACACAACTTTGGAGTGATTCAAAGTCAAGATCACCTGGCTTCCAAGCTCATGTTCATGGTAGTGGGATCTAGCCACAAGGGACTAAATACTGGTGGTAAGGTGGCTAGCGAGATAAAAGTAGGGCTTTCATCCTAGAAAGGACTGTGGGGATACTTTTCTTTTTTGTTCATTTTTTAAAATTTTATTTTAGAGAGAGTGTGTGTGAGTGGGGAGAGAGGTGGAGGGAGAGACAGAGAATCCCAAGCAGGCTCCATGCTCAGCACCTGATGTCAAGACCCTGGGATCAAGAGGTCTGAGCTTAACTCAAGAGTTGGCACTTTAACTGACTGAGTTACCCAGGCGCCCCAAGGGAATACTCTTCTTTTTAAACCCAACATGGAACTCAAGAATACCCTTTTATTTACAGGTAGCAGCCTGAAATTGAGGTTCAAGATTCAGGGAGATGATGAGACAACTCAGAAAAGCAGTCAAACTCACTGGATGTAGAAGGCTTTCATCAGAGTTCTCCTCAGCATTGGGAGGAAGAGAATGCAAAATATCAAGAATTTGTTCAGAGTGGTTGGGCTTGCAACGCACGCAGAGCTCCACAGTCTGACTGTGGGAAGGGATTGATCCCGTTTTATGAGCACTTGCTCATGTCTCAGGTAACACAGTAAGCAAGAAGCATGCATTTTAAAATTTCTTCCTCAGAATAACTTTAGGAGATGAATGGCATTCTCATTTCCATTTTAACTACCACCAATATGAAGCTGTATGTAACAAATTTACCCACGTTCAGAGATAGTAAATGTTATAATGGGATTTAAATCCGGACTTAAGAGCCTTCATGTTTTGCCTCTACACATTATCGTCCCCTCCTCCCCTGCCCTCGGCGCTCCTGTCTCCCCACTCCTTTCTTTTATCATGAGGGGTTATATCAATCAGGAAAACTGAATTCTAGCCATTTTCATTTATTAATCCAACTAAATTAAATTGACAGCACTTCAAACATTCAGTATTTATGGAGGCCATGTGATATGTCTTATTTGGTGGAAGGGTAGAGAAAAGGCTTCTGTCTTTGAGGAAATCCCCCTCCCCCAGGCCCTGAGCTGTGGTTACAGACCTGGTAATTT
>NW_027550823.1:0-1823 GCF_008692635.1 Crocuta crocuta
CCAACAGCGCTCTGCCTCACCTGCACAGCATATTTCTCTCTTTCTGCTCTGGAATTTTGCTGGTGTTGCAGTGAGAGATTCTATGGCAATCCTCTGGCCACCAGATGTATGCAAAACTGGAATGCAAGGAAGTTAACTTCTGTAGGGCAAAGTTTAACCAATGGTTATAGGGCTAAAGGAGTAAGTGGATGAATGTTTCCTTAACCTTCCCTAAGGCTAACAATTTTGAGGTGACTGCTACACCTATATTGTCCAAGATGGTAGCTACCAGACACATGTGCTCACTGTGAAAGAAATTTCAATATCTACAATGGAAACTAAGGATATGAAAGGAAGAATCTCATGCATGTGCCCTTGGAAAACCAGAACTTAAGAACTGAGAGAGACTGATTTTCTGTAAATGACTTATTTCCAAAAGCACTTATCTCCTGACCAATGGACATCCACCGAGAATCTCTCCTCATCCTCAAGCCAATGAACTTACCCCCTAGACTCTGGCTGGACTTCTCCCTCTTTGCACCTCTTGTCCATAAATCAAACTAGCCCCATACTCTTGACAAGTGTGCCTCTAGCTTGCTACGGTATGAGTTACCCCCATTGAAGTTCTCTGCTTTTCCCAGATGTACTCAATTCCTGATAATTCAAGCTTGCCTCAGCTTACCTCTTTATTTTGGCTGACACCATTGTGTACTTGAAATGTGAAGAGCACAGACTGATTATGTTGTAAATGTAAAAGAAACACCAGATTTCAAGGACAATATGAAAGTGAAAAAACAGAATGAAAAAATTCTTAACATTTTTGAATATTGATAACATGTTGAAATGCTAATAGCTTTGCATATTGACTTAAATAAAACAGATACTAAAATTAATTTCCTGTTTATTTTTTTGTTTTTTAATATAGCTACCAAAATCTTTAGTTATATATGTGTCTCCCATTATATTGGGCAGGGTTTTGGGAGGGGCCAGCAGGATTGAGTCCAGTTGTCTACCTTGCTGGGACATTTGTTTATGATTACACTCACTGTATTTATTTACCACAATAAATGACTTAACACAAGACTTTGAACACCTGCATTCTGGGAGTAAGCCAAGCTAAGACATAGTAAAGTTGAACTTTTTTAGAGTTTTATTATCCATTTGTACTTGTGTGCACACAGGTTGCCTGGTTAGACTCCATTCATTTTTCTGTTGAGATATTTGCTTTTTTCTTATTGACTTCTAAGTTTATAAAGTCACTTGCTCCCTGAACAAAAGTAATGCTTATTAGGTGATTTCATTTTGTAGTATAGAAAATATAAATAAAGAAACGAGAGGGGCCTAAGGATTTCACTTTTATTTTTCTTCACTTATACAGGAAATGTTTAGGTAGTTTGAATTTTTTAATCCTCATAGTCATTGTCATACCACACGTGAGAGGCAGGATTTTTGCACCCATGAACTGTGCAGTTTCTTTCATGACTATGTATGTTATATGGCAAAAGGAATTTTGTAACTAAGGTTAGTGACTAGTCTGTTGACCTTAGGAGGGAATTTATTCATTTGCTAGCACTGCCATAACAAAATACAAGACTGGATGTCTTAAACAAAAGAAATTCATTTACTCACAGTTATGGAGACTAGAAGTCCAAGATCAAGGTTTGGACAGGTTTGGATTTTCCTGAGGCCTCCCTCCTTAGCTTGTAGATAGTCATCTTCTCTCTGAGTTCTCATGTGGCCCTTCCTCATGTCTGCCAATCCCTGGCATCTTTCTGTGTCGAAATGTCCTCTGCTTTTTGTTGTTGTTGTTGTTGTTGTTTATTTTTGAGAGAAACCCTGAGTGA
>NW_027550824.1:0-1810 GCF_008692635.1 Crocuta crocuta
AGAGGGAGACACAGAATCTGAAGCAGGATCTAGGCTCTAAGCTGTTGCATGGAGCCTGACCGTGGCACTGGAAATCGAAAGCTGCGAGATCATGACCTGAGCCAAATTTGAACGTTTAGCTAAATGAGCCACCCAGGAGCCCCTTCTGAATAACATTATACTATTTGAGTTTTTCCATGGTGTTTTGACTAGATAGTTACCTACTAGAAGTATTTTTCATTGGCTATTGAATGTTATTCCTCAGGACTTTTAACATGTTTGGTATGAATTCTATTACATACCAAAGAAAAATACAGCCAAGTCTTAGCCATCCAGTTAAATTTTGATTTTTCCATTTTAAATCAATCATAATGTAAAAATACCAAATTGAGAGCTTTATTTCTTATATGTTGTATCTAGGGCTATGACAAAAAACAAAAACAAAAACAAAAAACAAAACAAAAAACGACACTCTGGCCAAAGACTTGGTAGACAAACTAAAAATATAAAAATGAAAAATTAAACACTGAAGAAACTTATTGTCAGACCAACTATTTACTATCAATCTTACCAGGATATGTCATTAGGACAAACGTATAAAAATTAAAGTAGGTGATATCCTGGATAATTCCAGAACATTGTCTTTAAAACATTTTGTGATTGAAACTGCTACTGTATAAGATCTGGAGCATAGTATTTACAGACATCACAATAAATTCATAGGTTTATTAAGCATTTAACTATATCTAGTCAGTGTTCAAAGTTCAAAGTTGTTTTAGGAACTCAAAAAACCCATAAGTACTAATACTATTTCCATTTTATAGAGGATGAAATTGGGACACAGAAGAGTCAACACAGACAGTAATAGGATTTGAATCTGGGCAGCTGAAATTCAGTACCTGTACTGAGTAAACGTCCGGTCCCAACAACATCACTTACCAGTTCTGAGACTTTGGTTGAGTCACATAATTCACTGAGCCTCAGTTCCATAATTGAATAATGGCAATAATGACACCCTCCTCTAGGAGCTGCTGGGACAAACCAGTGCAGAAAAGTATGTCAATGTCCTAAGCTTGAGTATGCAGGGGATACAAAGGTAAATAAGGCATGTTTCTACTCTCTTCCAAGACCTTACAATTGACCTTGGTTAGAGGTAAATACAATTGGGTATCATAAATTTGATACTTATCTGGGATTCAGTAACCAGGGGGTGGAATTTTTGACTATTGTACTAATTTCTATGAAGGCAGTGGGCATGCAACTCTAAACCCTTCCTCTCCTCTCTTTGGATTTTTCTTGCTAGCTCAGAAACTCATACATGAAACTACCTCCCCAAATCCTGGATCTGTACACAGCTAGTCTTTGTCTCATATTATTTTCAAAGTCAACAGTCTTCACTGACATTGTTTAGAGCTACTCATCTCTACAGTTTTCAACTCCGATTTACAGTCAAATTCTACTTCATCTTCTTCCTTAAAAAATATTTATTAAATAGCTAAGATAAACAAAACATTGTGGTAGGCCCTGGGAAACAAAAAGACAGCAAAATGCAGTGTGAGCCCTCAAAGAGCTTTACAATAAAAATTAATGGTTTCCAACTTATTTATATTACAGACATCCAACAACCACAGAAATGCAAGTTGCATTATCTGTATATTGAGTAACACACTTTACAAGTTAAATGTATAATTATTTTTTGTTTATTTATTTTGAGAGAGAGAGAGAATCTCAGGAATCCACGCTGTCAGCACAGAGTCCGACATGAGGCTTGACCTCATGAACTCAGAGATCATGACCTGAGCTGAAATCAAGAGTGGAATGCTTAACTGAC
>NW_027550825.1:0-1827 GCF_008692635.1 Crocuta crocuta
CCAGCGCCGCCCGAGCCCCCACCTGTTTGCTGTTGGAGAAGGCGTACAGGGCCAGGGGCTTCTCCCGACGGTTGATGAAGTCGATGGCCTCGTCCAGGCTCCTCACGTTCACGATGGGCAGGATGGGTCCGAAGATCTCCTCCTGCATCACCGGCTCTGTCTCCTCCACGTCCACCAGCACCGTGGGGGCTGCGGGCGCAGGGGGCGGCTCAGCCCTGGGGAGGGGGCCCTCGGGCAGGGCTCAGGGACCTTCTGGGGAAGACGGTGTCCCCACAGCCCCCGGGAAGGACCGGGAGGCCGGCCGGGGCCGAGGTGGAGCGCCAGCATCTCCGAACGGTCTTCCCGGAGCCGGGGCCCAGGCTGGGCTCGGCCGGTGCAGCCGTGGGAGCCTCGCGGCCCAGACTCGCGGCCCAGGCGGGACCGCATCATGGACAGGCCTTCCCCGGGGGTCGTGGCGGGAGGGCGGCTCACCGATGTAGCGCTCGCCCTCGTCGCTCTGGCCGCCAATGGCCACGCGGCCGCAGCCCAGCAGGCCTTGGAGCCGCTGGAAGTGCTTCTGGCTGATGATGCGGCCCAGGTTCGGGGAGCCCCGCGGGTCGTCGCCGTAGAAGCGGGTGATGGCGCTCTGCAGGGCGGGCAGCAGCCGCGCCTGCGTGTCAGGGCTGCACAGCACGTAGTCGGGGGCCACGCAGGTCTGGCCGGTGTTGAAGTAGCGGAACCAGGCCACGCGGTTGGCCACGGTCTGGGCGTCACAGTCGTCGTCCACGTAGCAGGGGTTCTTGCCCCCCAGCTCCAGCGTGACGGGCGTCAGGTGCTTGGCGGCGGCGGACATGACGATCCTGCCCACTCGAGGGCTCCCTGGTCGCGGAAAGAAACCAGAGTGGCCCTCGGTCACCTCGGCCAGGCGGGATGGCCTCAGCCTGGGAATCGGGAGCCCTCGAGGGGGGTCCGCTCCCTGGGGAAATGCACCAGGGCCCCGCTCGCATCCTCCACCGGACCAGCCAGACCCTGCACCGCTCCCCACGTCCCCAGGCCCCTCGAGCACTGACAGTGACCGCTCTGGCCCGACACCAGAGTCCAGCTCCAGGGGCCGCCATCTGAGCCTCTCTCTGACCAGCCTGTCTTGCCCCCCTCACCACCCACCCTTCCCTCCGCTCCTGACCCGGCTGAAGTGGCCACGTGCTTGATCTCCAGGGGCTCACAGACCCCTCCCCCCCTCCCGCCGACCTTAAGTCCCCTGGTCCTCAAGGTGTCCCTGCCTCCACCCCTACCCCTCCAGGCCCACCTACCTCCCCTCCCCCCTCCAGGCCCATCCATTCCTCCCTCAGGTCCTCCTGTCTTTCAAAACCGTCTCTTGTCTGTGAGGCCCTCCCTCTGTCCCCTGTCCCCTCGTTATGACACGACAGAGTCTGGACACTGCGCGTGCTCTCAGAATGCAGTGAGCAAGTGAGTGAACACGTCCCCAGGCCACGTGCTGGGACAAAGGCTCCCATGAGTTCGCGTGTCCTGGACACAGACCTGTGACCGCCGTCAGATACGAAAGGCCTGGAGAAGCCACGAGGCTGTGGCAGAGTCTGTTCGGGTCAGTGTGCCAGGCCCCTGTGCACGCTGTCCGGGTTCCTGGCCACAGTCACGGGGGCCCGAGGCCCCGAGCCCACCGAGCCGCCAGCGGCCGGGATTCTAGAAGGTGACTGCCTCCTCCCAGCTGCCTGCTGCTCCTCCGCCCGCTGGGAACCTTCGGGGACCAGCTGAGGACCCCGCCCCCTGCTTCCGTGGTCACGCCCCCTGACAGGCAGGGTGGTCCTGGGCTTGCGGCGGGTCTGGGGG
>NW_027550826.1:0-1830 GCF_008692635.1 Crocuta crocuta
CTTATGAAAGTGTTAAGATCTGAAATGCATGAGGTTCAGGAGTACTTGTGCAATAGGACTTCCCAAATAAAGGGACACCCAAAGAGTCATAGAAGGTTCCTTAGAAATGTGGATACCTCCCCACGTGTACAGAATGTAAACCTCAGAGAAGGTCAAGGACAGCTTCTGCTCATTAAAGAAAGAATAAGGCAGGCATTTGAGCTCAAAGGGCACCCCGACTTTACCCAGCTATGCTGGAAAAATCTATCATACCCTCAAAGGGAAGACAAGGCCCCTGAGAGAGAAAGGGCTGAAAGAAGGGACAAAGGTAAGAGGATGCCAGTGCTCAGAACCAGTGCCAGGGAACATCATGACTCTGGACAGGTGGACCGAGTACCCAATTACTTCTGCCATCTCTCCCCGCCCAGTCGTGTTCAGACCCTTTCCCCAGCCAAACCCTGCTCATGAGAGAAAACCCCTAGGAGCAGGCTCACTACAGCACAAAGACAAACCCCAGATCCCTGGGAGTCCTAGGAGTTGCTGGGGCAGGAAGGGGAGAGATGAGGAGACAGAAGACGAGGGGGGATTAGCCTGACGGCTGGTGGAGGTGACACTGGTGGATTCAGCTGAAGGAGTCCGGGGCAACTGGGAGACGTGGGGCGCGATGTCTTCCTGCATCCAGCTGGCGCTGTGCCTGGCGACCTCCACTCTTTCAAAAAATGTCCAGTTACAAGCAAGTGCCAATGTTCCTGCTACATTAACAAAAGCTGAGTGACGCAGTGGACAAAGCAGGGATGCTGTCCCTGGCCCAGTCTCTCTTCCACAACGATAATTTGCCACATCAACTTACCTTGCCAGGCACGAAGCATCGGAGGATTAGCTATTAAAAGAAAGACATTTTCTCGCTCATTACAGCCTGCAATGTAAAACGTCCAGAGACGCAAAGAGTCCTGTTTTCACCATTAAAGTAGAAATTATTTCCGGCGGCTTTAGGAGAAAATGCAATTATTTTCCTTCCTGTCACAGAGTTTCCACCCTCACCTAGAGATGCGAGTACCCTCTTAAAGTGGCCTCATCTTCCCTTGCATGATGCCAAAGAATGACTTTCCCTGACCCGGGGGTGGGGGCCGGCTCCCTGAGTCCTGCTCCCTGGGATGCGGGTTCACCCAGGGCAGAGAATTAGCCAATGCTGAGTCATTGCCACTCCCATGCCAGTGGCAGGGAAAGAAAACTCTTCACACAGAAAAGTGAACAGTTCAGGCAAAGCCCACCCATTTTGCCAGTGGCCAGAGGCCACTCAGGCCAGATTGCCACAGGCTTCCTCAGCGCTCTAGTCCTGGACAGGTCCGGTGCCGTCTCCTAGGGAGCCTCACGGTTTCAACCTGCTTAGCCACAGCTCTTTCCCCACTTGCCTCCACCACAGAGACAGAGAGACACCTGTAGCTGCACCTACACTAATCGGACCTCCTCGGCTGCAGGCGCATCCCTCAGCCAACATGGCCTCCCGGTGAAATCGGCCCTGGTGGCAAATTTGACTCCCTGCAAAGCTCACTAGGTTTTCTTCTGGCCGCTGAGCTGGTCACAACCTCAGCCCCTGACTGTCTGTTCCAAAAAGAACCCAGTGAGATAGTGTGGCTATCTCAGCATAATATACTACTTACAAATTCAGGATCACCATTCTGAAGGTGACTCGTTGACACCATCTGGCATCATGAATGATCGAATCACCACCGAAGATGGATATCCAGAACAGATGAGTCAGGTGTCCTTCTCTCCTTACACACATGCCTTCTTACCATGATGTCACTTGAGTGTTTTTTCCCACAGTTCAGGGAGAATCCACTGTCATGA
>NW_027550827.1:0-1741 GCF_008692635.1 Crocuta crocuta
CGGCGCTTAACCGACTAAGCCACCCAGGCGCCCCAGTAAAGTTCTTATAAGAAAGAAACCCATAATAGGCAATATATTATCTTCAAATATTACACATTTAGACATATACATATAGCTGTTGTCCTAATTCTTTGTTTCTTTTTAATTTACATGTAGTCCAGCTCCCCAAGCTGAATGATGAGTCAGACACTGTAGTGATAATAACTGAGGAATGGAGTGAAAGCACAGATACATCTCCAACTGCTCAAAGCTGAGGGGTGGTAAACAACGACAGGATCCAACACAGAGCTGGTTAAGGAAAAGCTCACATTTCTGTTTGCAGTGTTTAAAAGAAACTTCATTTCAGACTTGTATTTTCGGACATTGTGATACTGTATGAGCATTCACTAGGGCCTCCGTATGCATTAGCTAGATTTGACTTTTCTGAACAACTTTTGTTAGATGTGATGGGAAATCTAAAAGGGAAAATTTTCTAGCACTAAAAGAACCAATTTTCTTTGTAGATATGATTGTTTTAAGTGTGTCTGGTGGCATTCATACAAGGAGATTTCATAGCCTGTGAGACCAGAGGCCATCACAGAGTTCAGGCTGGGGAGACACATTGGAATGCTATTGTGGTGAATTTCTGTCAACTGTTTCATTATTTAAGATACTGAGTATGTCCATACAGGATATTTAAGAAACTTTAAAATAACTAGGCCTGACATATGTTGGAAGATAATTGCATTTAATGGAGGAGACAAAGGGTTATTTGCCATACACTTTCGTTTGTACGCAGCCTCTACTGCCCTTTTTCCTGTTCTCCACGAGTCTGGCAATTATCCAAGATTCAATGTCCAGTTCAAATGCCACCTTTCTGCATGATAATTTCACTGTTCTTGCAGTGAAGAATTCAGCTAGAATGTATGTCCCCTTTCTCTACCCCTGTACAATGTGATAAAATCTAATCACACTGTCTTCATTCTACTTTGTACAGCCAATCACATGCTAGGGGCATCTTGAGGACAGGAAATGTGTTTTATGTAGCATTGCTGAATGTTCTAAATGCTGAAACGGTTAGTGAGTGATGCTGGGAGAAAAAATCTTAGAATTAATCTCTAATTTTGCTTCTTGCATTCCCCATGGAAATGGAGTAAAAACTAAGAGGAACATAAAAAGGGATTTTTATCTTTGCTCACTATACAGAAGTTTTCTTGAAGATCTTAATCTTTTTCACTTTGTCTAAGAATGAACCCCCCTTCCCCCCAACGAATGCAAATTGCTTTCCTGGAGACAGGCAGACATGAATGTATATCCCATTTCTGGGCTCTTTTAAACTAGAGAAAAGGAGGCGCTGTTGGGCATCCTTTCACTCTGATACCTTGCTCAAATCCAGACAACAGCTGGGGAATGAATCACTGCCCAGAGCTGGAAGATGTGACGAGTGCAAGGCAATTGCAAAAAGCATTCTGGATTTTCCAACAACTGTAATCCAGAGCCCTTCCTCTCTTCTGGCTGTTCTACTTTATCTTGGGCTGCAAAAGTCAGTGACACTTTCTGTCAGCTCTCAGATCTTCATAATTGTTCCTTGGCAAGTTCTAGTGGTGGTGAGTGTATGCATCTGTGTAAACATGAACATTATCTGTGCTTTAAAAATTAAGCATAAACATATGTAAATATCTCCAAGCAATGACTGTCCATGTGTTCAAAGAGAGGTAGCAGAAACACACACACACACACACACACACACACACACACACAC
>NW_027550828.1:0-1826 GCF_008692635.1 Crocuta crocuta
GTCTGGAGACCACTGGAGAGCTCAATGGTAAGATGGGGCCAAGTACATATCATCACTCTCACATTTCTAACCATGTCACCACCCAGACCTACCTGAATGAAATGTTATTTGTTTCTCTAAATGGAGGCATCCCCTTTTACTCTGCTGGGTTTTCTCTTGGGAATATTTATAACAAAACATCCCATGATTCTTCAAATATGTACCGTTAATATATTGGTTGTTATTATTTGGAAACCTATCTGAGAATTTGTCTCCATTCAACTCGAATATTCCTGAGATCATCAAATAATTCTAACTTTCTAACCCCTACTGAAGTTCTGAAACCGATTATCCTCATTCACAAACTCTCCCAGGGGAAATTGGAGTGGCTCCCTTAATAACTATCCTTTCATTTAGATCATGTGAATTGTCTCAACTTCAATAGTGACTGCTAAGTTACATTAGTAACAACAAGTCCTTGAAGCTGTTAGAATTCAGAGGGTACTTTTAACTTAACCAGGCACCAAAACATTTGCTGTACATGCCATTAATGGGTCCAGTTACCCCCTAAGCACCTTGTCCTGGGGTCTGTTCTTTCTAAGCCTCTGGAGAACTGGGGAGAGCAAAAATCTCTTACTAGAATGCATAAGTCCAGAATAATCAATGGCTGGTAGAACTCAATGACAGGCCAATAATGAATGTCTTTAATTCAGTCTTGATAATTTGTAGCTGGAAAAATGTGTTGTTTTCTTATTGAGATCATGTTGCTTTAGTCATATTTGTAGGAAACCACCATCAGGGAGCTGATTTTCTTTCTTTTTTTTGTGTGTGGCTGGATGGGGCCCCTTCCTCCCTCCTGCTGCTCGCCACCCCCTTCCCAGTGCTAAGGAAGGATGAAGAGAGCTTTTGAGCTTTTTTTTACAAGGTAGTTCAGGCCCAAGAAGCAGACAGACATTGTTTTTAACGTAATCAAGTAGTGGAAGTGTGCTAGTGTGGCAGTAATCTCACCCCACAGCGTGGCTGATCGGTGGGCTTCAAGTACCTCACACTCTGATCAGACCCAAATAGTCGTCCTTTCCCTCTTCCTCTGGTTTATAGGGCCTGGCTTCTCCCTCTTTTACAGCAGCAACATCCATGAGAACTGGTAGGGACTGTCCATCCATCTAGGAGGCCATAACCAAGAGAAGTCAAAGGAAAAAGGAGACTTTCAATGCAGAAAGACAGGGAGAAGGAGGGTCTGGGAGGTACCTTCTGCCCCCTGCAGAGATGGCCGCCTCTGTCTCATGGGGGTCTGAGGTCCTGTATTGGATAGGACAATTTGGGGCCAAGGAATAGAGGTCTCCAACACAGATGACGAATATGGAAAGCTTGTCTCATGTAGATGCAATTTGTGATGTGTTTGTGATGGCTCCAGCTTCCTCAGACTTGCTAGCTTATGCTTTCCTCAACATGTCAGCTTTGTTCTGGGACCGGTGGCTTAGTGGCCTCAGTAGCCTCAGGTCATGTAGACATGACAGCACCAGAGAGAGAAGAACAGCCTTTTCTGTGGCCTTCTCTTTACACTGAGACAACTTTCCCATTACATCATTTCTTATTGCCCACCCCAATAACCTATAAGGGGGTGGAATTATCATGATCGGCTTTGAGTAATTATTTGGAGAGAAGTGAGTGTGTCACATGATGTCATCATGACACCAAGGATTCCATACCTGTGGTATAAAATTGTAATCTTGGGGTGCCTGGGTGGATCAATCGGTTAAGCATCTGACTTCGGTTCAGGTCATAATCTCACAATTCGTGGTTTTGAGCCCCATGTAGGGCTCTGTGCTGACAGCTAGCTCAGAGCC
>NW_027550829.1:0-1831 GCF_008692635.1 Crocuta crocuta
TCCAGTAGCAATACAATTGTTGCTATACAATAAATAAGCCTCTCTATGGGAAGACCCAGAGGCAACTTTTCAGGCTTAGTATAAATCTTTACCATGAATGCAAGAGGTGTACAGAGAAGGCAGAGGTGATGTAGCCCCCATGACCTAAGGTTTACTCCAAGAAAAGTCCAAGAATACAAAGACTTCTGATGCACATATGGTAAGAACGATATGGTGTCTACTGTGTCTCTGTGTCCCACAAATGAGGGACATCTCCAGCACAGATCTGCCAGTCTCTGACACTGGGCAGGTGCTACTGGAATAGGACTTTTCCTGCACTGACAAGCAATGAAGTCTGGGATGACAAAACCCCTTATGGGCTGGGATCCTTTATGACAATCCCTGAGAGCTCACATGGCCAACAGAGAGAGTGTTGCCTGTAAAGGTGTGTCTTGGATCCCTAGCCTATTTCACTGGCCACCAGGGTGCAACTTGGAAAGTGGTAAGTGCACCCTCTAGATGACAGAGACCAGAGAGATTGTTCTCACTGGTCACAAAGCCAACCTCTTAGGACATAGAGCAAGATGAAAGGAAAAAAATCTCATCTGCTTTTTCTTATATGCACATTAATAGCATTGGCCAAGCCTCAGGTGTCTTGAGAGCACGGTGATACCTGGGAGGGATGTGTCACAGAGTTGGGGATTTTGTAGGGGGAGGGATTGTGTACCTCAGTGCATGGAAGTCTGTCTGGGTAGGTACCAGCGTCAATCTAACCCATTCCTTGATCAACTTATTCTGACACAGGAGTCTTTGGGGTGAGTGGCGAACACTCAAACAGCTTTTAAGTGCTAGACTCTTGCCCACCAGTTTTGTGGTTTTGGCTTCCAAAGTGTTCTTTAGCAACTGCCTTTGCCTCATGTACACATTAACCCACAGCAAAGTTTGTCCAAACGGATACTGGTCCGATGAGAACCACGAACTCATCAGTCTGTGGGACCAGCTTGAACAGCAGGCTCATTGGGCCTACAGCTGAGCTCTGCCCTGTCATAATTCCTTATAATGACAAACAGAAAAGACACAAAGAAGAACAAAGACCATTTCTGGGAGGAAATGGATCAGTAGTAACCAAAGAGTACTCTGCCAAATTTTTACCAAGAGTTACTAAGCCCCAAGGAAACAGTTGCACAACATGCTCTGCTGATCTGAATTTAGAGAGAAAGACTCACCACTCTCACTCCACTGGACCCTGCAGGCAGAGATTTGGGAAAGCAACATGGTAAGAAGTCTTACCTTCTGCTAGCTGTAGGTCGGATGTTAATCTCTCAGCTGCGGCGGCTGGAGCGGGCAGTGTCAAGCAAATTAAAGTGTCCTGCTGACCATGCCAACCGAAAGGAAGGAAAAATCCTTTTATATCTTTCAAGGTCTTTCAGATGGACTAAGAATTAAACTTACACGAGACAGATTAACAGGAGAGAAAACCAAAGTTGTGTTACATGTTCACAGAGGTCCAGGGGTGAAATTGGGAGGGGGCTTCCAGGGTGGTTTACTGTTGTGGTTGGCTGTGGCCTGGTAAGACAAACACAAGGTCCTGGCTGGGTAGCTCGCAGTCCTCTGAGCATTCTCTGTCCCTCCACATTCACGACTAATTCTTCATCTCCACCCATTCCAGCCTGCTGAAAGTGAATGTTTTAAATACCTTATAATTTTGCATGACAAAACCTCTAGTGCGAAGAAGAGACTGGGACAAACATAATTAGTGAGACAAATAGCATGGAGACCTTTTTGTGTGAAAGGATTTAAAATATGTTTGGGGCACCTGGGTGGTTCAGTCGGTTAAGCGTCCAACTTCGGC
>NW_027550830.1:0-1833 GCF_008692635.1 Crocuta crocuta
CCACTCCGCTCAAGTCTCCCCACAGCTTCTCCTTCGAGCGGATGCCTGATTCCTGCAGGCTAGAGACTGACCCCAGCCGTATCCCCGCAGGCCGCGCCGCCCCGGGCGCGCTGGGCCCTGGCCAGGCCGGCCGCAGACGCCGAAAGTCACGCACGGCATTCACAGCGCAGCAGGTGCTGGAGCTGGAGCGACGCTTCGTCTTCCAGAAGTACCTGGCGCCTTCCGAGCGCGACGGGCTGGCGGCGAGGCTCGGCTTGGCCAACGCACAGGTTGTCACGTGGTTCCAGAACCGCCGCGCCAAGCTCAAGCGCGACGTGGAGGAGATGCGCGCCGACGTGGCCTCGCTGGGCACGCTGTCCCCCGAAGTCCAGTGCCGCCTCTCGCTGCCTGACGGCGCCCCAGGCCCCCGCCCTGGCCGGCCTGACCTCGGGCACCACCTGTCAGAAGAAGAGATACAGGTGGACGACTGAAGGCAAAGCCCCCGCCGCCCTGGGCCCTGGGTCCCCGACTCCTTGCCTCTGTGCTCCGCGCCCTGTCTGGGTTCGGGGGTGGAGGGAGGGTGCGGATCTGGCCTCCTCTGGCTCACAGTCCAGACACTCACTTCTCCCAATTGTTGAGAATAAAATGGAGACTCAGTCTCTCCACGCCTCAATCCTGGCGCCCTGGAGCAGTAAGAACAAACTCTGCCCATAGTTGTGCAGATTCCGCGCTTGGCTGAGCGCTTTAACTGCGATGTCTCCTTAAGACCTCATAACAAGTCTATTCGGTGGGTGATATAATTATGCCCATTTCACATAGCAAGAAACACTGGGTCAGGATTTGGACCTAGGCATCCTGCCAGCCTTCAGAGCCAGTGCATGTCAGCCAGGACAGTACTCTGGAGACTTCGAGCTGAGGGGAAGGAGATAGGACACGGGTAGCTGCGGGTGACCCCTACTGACTGCCTTTGGTCGCTGGACACCAGCAGGCCTTTGACCCGCCTCCTCCAAGACCTTTCAACTAACCTCTAGGCGGCCCCAAAGTGACAACGTTATGCCTGATTCCTCCCTTTCCCCACCCCCGAGATCATTTGTTAAAGGGATTCAGACCTTCTGGTGAAAGAACCCTACGCTGAGACACAAGCTAAATGAAATTGGCGGGGAGAAGGGGCACAACCCTACTTCTGGGACCTCTGCCCCGCACCTGAGCAGGAAATGTTCCCCCCAGGATAATGGCCTTGGCAGGCTGGTGGGGAGGCCATGTCCAGCCTGGCCCGCGGAGGTGGAGCTTGGATTAGCTGCCTGGGGACCTTGGCAGGTGGAGTCAATAGCCTACCCCCACCGGTGGGCATTTCTGAGTCTAATTTATTCCGCTGATAATTAATCACCTTCTGGCAGTGTGATGGGGAGGGAAGAGGCCTACCCCCTGCAGGGCCATCCCTCCGGATTTCAGAAGACCAGGCTTAGGCTCTTTCCTGGTTCTCCTCTCACTGTGTCTGTCCTTCCTCCCTCCTCAGGCCTTCCGTGCTTCTGCCCAGATGCCAGAACTCATTCTCAAGATTGCTCTGAGAATGATCCATCCAGGATTCAAGGGAAGGCAGCTAGGGCCTCACTTGCAGGTGGAGGTTCTGGGAGAAGATATTTCAGGGAGAGTGAACAATGCTGGAAGACAGAAGGGAACCTGGCAATGTTAGACAATAGCTGCCACTTATTGAGCACAATTCAAGTGATTTGCATGAATTAATCTTCACAGTAATCTCAGGAGATAATGACATTTTAATTTCATTAAATTGTTTTTAATGTTTATTTGTTTTTGAGAGAGAGAGACAGAGTGCGAGCAGGGGAGGGGCAGAGA
>NW_027550831.1:0-1830 GCF_008692635.1 Crocuta crocuta
ATGTATGTGAGCCAAAATATATTAAAAATCATAAAAGATATTCTTAAATCCTCTCCTTTGCCTGAGATGCCATTGTTTTTACTAATATCCTTTAAGATATCTGTCCATATTGAATTGATTTCTTTTATTTTTTATTTTTATTTTGAGAAAGAGAGAGAGCATGAGTGCAGAGGAGCATAGGGAGAGGAAGAAAGAAAGAATCTTAAGCAAGCTCCACGCCCAGTGCAGAGCCCGACCTCACAACTGTTAGATCATGACCTGAGCCAAAATTAGAATCAGATGCTTAACCAACTGAGCCACCCAGGTGCCCCTATACTGCACCACTTTTAAAGAAAGGATTTGGGGATGTAGATGTTAGGAAATAATTATGAATTATTTGTGTTACATAACTAATATTTCTAAACCAGTAGCAAAAGTTTTTTTTCTCTTTTTGCTAACTAAATGGGAATAGGAGTGTGGAGATGAAAGGGAGAATACTTGAGAGAAAGCAATTTGATTAAGTTTTCTTTCTTCCCTGCCCCTCACCATCACATTTTTATTCCAACTTCCTCTGAAAAATCAGGGCTGCAGTTAGATATTGAATTACTATCCCAGTCACTGTTCTTCCTAAGTAGATGTAGGTAAGAACAGGAAACATTGTGAGCTTGAGCAAGAGGAACAATTGAATATCTTCTAATTCTATCTTGTAACTATTGTGATGTCATACTAATGGATTAAAATTCTTCTTTTAAAAACCTGTAATATTGAGAAGATTCCAGGCCACTATTATAAAGTGGTAGAGTGATAGTCTAGGAGAGTGTTCAAATGCAGTGATTCCTCTCCTGAACTTGCCCTGATAGTCTTTCCCCATTCACTCTACCCTTCATCTCGACTTCTGAGACACTGATAAGTTCTATAGAAACTCAGATTGTGAAATGTTTCATTTTTATCTATCCTGAGCCAGCTTTTGAGAGCAGGATAGATGACCGGGCTAAAATCCTAGGTAATACTCTCTATATTTTTTCTTCTGAAAATGAAGGAGAGAAGAGCCAAGGGTGAAACTAAGAGGTGTGGGAAAATTTTTGTTGGGGAAATCTTTTGTTTCTGTTCTCAATGATCCCCACTGTTGCTTATGACTCTATTGATTTTTGGTGGTTTCGAGTTAGTTTCATAATTGCCACACACTGGAAAAGACAGGTTTTCCAAAGCCCTTCACAATAAATCTGAGATAACTCCCTCTCAGTGAAAATAGGTGTGTAAAGAAATTCCAAAATAAAGTAAAAATAAAAATGCTTTATATTATCTAGATTTTAAGGTAGTAATACTACTTGTATAATTAATGTTTACTAGTTAACAGGAATTAATTCTTGGGTCAATTCTCATTTCAGCCTAAAATATTCAGTGTTTGACATGCTTAAAAATTGGCCTTTCATAACTTGAAGCTGTATCAAGGACAAATTTCTTGAACTGGGTGAATATGTGAAGGTTTTCTGTGTGTAATTGACCCTATAAATATATAACGCCAAACATGTTTAAGTGATCTTTTTTTAAATAGCATAAGGGGAAAAAGAAGCCTTTCATTTTGTGTATAGTTTATTTATTCATCTGTTTTATAACATCCAGGTTCAAGGTGCAGAGACAGATACCACTTGGCATACCATTCTAATGTATCATGTGAAAGTAGTTTCTGTTTGAAACTTCCAGATAGATACTCCAGAACTGACGGGGAATTCCAGCAAGGTCATTCACCCATTAAAACTTGAAAGAAAGGAAAAAAAAAAAAAAACAAGGGGAAAAAATTGCCTTTGTGTAAACATTAACTTATCTGCTGCTAGGTGTTTTTTTTTTTTT
>NW_027550832.1:0-1831 GCF_008692635.1 Crocuta crocuta
AAAAGACTTGCGTTGTTGCTGACCAAAAAAAGACATCTTGAGGCTGAGAGATTGGGAAGGGAGGATTCCCACAGCATTTTGTTCTTATCTGTGTACTTGGACGTACTGGATTTTGCCGTGGTTCGTGTTAGCAGCCTGTCTCCACCTTTGCTCTGTGAGATCTTCAGGCATGGAGGCCATGCGACATCTGGTGCCCAGTATAGTGCTTGGCACAAAAATGACCGCTTGTTCAACGAAGAGAATAGTGATCGGCTGGACTCTATATATAAAGAGTGTTCCCGGTAGAAGAGATCGGCCACTAAGGGCAGGGGTGGGAAAACTAGACCTCCGTGTAGGCAACAGTGACTTGACTTTGGCTGATGGGTAGCAGGGGGTGTACCGTGGAGGAAGACAAAACTGTCACCTGGGAAGTGGGCTGAGCTGCTCAGACAGGACTTAGTGGTGAGAAACCCATTTCCGTGTTCTAGAACAGGGTTCCCCCGTAATTAAAGCTGGTTTTAAAAGGTAAACTTTCTGGCTGGTTGGCATGTAGACTGGAGAAAGGACATGCCAGTCATGAGTTTAGTTATGTGTGACCCTGAAAGAGGGTGACAGAGTTGACGGCTGCGGGAAGCAGAAAGCCTTCAGAAATCCCAGCGAGGGTCCGCCGAAACACAGCCATTTTACTGCTTCGTGAAGCCCACACAGCATTTACCAGTCTCCGTGTAGTTAGAGTGCCTAAGCCTGGACCAGTTGCTGTCAGGAAACAAATTATTTTTTTATGGTGAGACTTCCATTCATAAAAACGTGCTTCCTTTTCTCCCCCTCTCCTGTCAGTGGGCTCCCTTCAGAAGGGTAATTATTCCAGTCAATCTGGAATGATCCCTGGTTCTTGGCAACATAAAATGAAACTCCAGCTGATTCTCAAGTCGTCAAAGGCCTATTATGTTTTGTCCGATGCTGCCATGAGTCTTCAGAAATACGGAAGAGCGTTACGATACATTAAATTAGCTTTGCAGAGCCACGGTAAGTCGCTGTATGTTAATGTGTTTAACAGGCATTGGGAGGGGAGAACAGAAGAGGCCTCTGAATCACCGTGGCTTTTCACTCGTTTCTGTTGTAAAATTTAATTTTGAAATAACTTTCTGTTCTTGAGTGTGTTATTTAGTATTTTATTTTCTGCTCTGAGTGGTCAGTTATCTATAACTTCCTTTTGAAATCTAGGAAGCCGTATGTGATGTCTAAGAGAAACTTCGATACAGTGGTACCAAGCTTTCTGCCGGTAACAGGTTTTCTTAACATTCATTACGTTAGTTTTTAACACACCCGTGTCTTTCCTTTCTCCGTCCTCTCGGCCTAGACACTTATTGCTGCCTCTGCACCAACATGCTTTCGGAAGTGCTGCTGTTTCTCTCCCAGTACTTGACGCTCTGCGGTGACATCCAGCTAATGCTGGCCCAGAACGCAAACAACAGAGCAGCACATCTTGAAGAGTTTAATTACCAAACAAAAGAAGACCAGGAGATCCTGCACAGCCTCCACAGGGAGTCCCCTTGTCAAGGTGCGCCGGCCGGGCCTGTGACCCGCACTGGGCCCCTCGGGCCCGCTTAGCTGACTGGGTGTGTCTGGAAAAGTGGCAGAAATGTCTGTGTTTAGATATTGCAGTTCTGTTGCATTGCTCTCCGAATTTTATAATCGGGCATGATTCCCCATGTATCTGTGTGTAAAATGGTTTTGAAATCATTCTAGTCGTAAAATCAGAAATTCTAAAATAACGATAAAATAAGCTCTGAGCAAGTTGTGTTGATTTTTTTTTTTTTTTTTTTTTTTTTTTTATTTTTTTTTTTCTTTT
>NW_027550833.1:0-1836 GCF_008692635.1 Crocuta crocuta
AGAGGAAGACCATGACTAACTAAAAGTGCCTCCTAGCACCAACCGAGCTCAATTCCTGATTGGATCAAGGTGATCTGCCTAACACTGGAAAAAGGAAGCTTTCTCCTGTTGAAAATAACATTGATTTTAATGCCTATGGCTTTATTCTATGTGACATCCAGCACTTGATAAAATATGAGACCTATGAAGAATCAGCAAATACTTGGAGAGATGGTAAAGAGATTTCCAAAATTGATGAAGAACCAAGCCACAGATTCAAGGAGCTCAACAAATCCCCAAATAGATCAATACAAAGAACACCACAGCTGGGCAACTATCCTCAAATTTCTGAAAACGAAGTGAAGATGAATTCTCAAAAAGTAGCAAGAGAAAAATGACACATTATTTACAAAAAGAAAAATCAGAAATATACCTAGCTTTTCATCTGAAGCTATGAAAGCCAGAAGATAATGGGATGACATCTTTAAAGTGTTGGAAGGAAGAAAAGAACCTAGAACTTTAAACCCAGTGAATCCCAGATTTTTATGTCTAGTGAAAATATCCTTCAAAAAATACGGCAAAATAAAAATGTTTTTGGAAAACAACAACAAAAACCCCAAAGAATTTGTTAGTAACAGATCCATACTATAACAAGTGGTAAAGGAATTTCTTTGAGTTGAGGGAAAATGATCCCAGAGAGTAGCATGAAATCCAGGAAGGAATGAAATACATGGGAAGGGTAACTATGTGGGTAAATATAAGACAATATTCACCTCTCAAAGTCACAGTAATAATTATATTATGCATCTTTATATAAATATGAAAGTAAAATATAGCACAAAAGACAGAAGGAAGGTGTAAATGGCATTAAGCTGTTGAAAGTTTCTTCCACTGTTCTAGAAGTGGTAAAAATATCATTTTAAGTCCAAGTAGGCCAAAAAGATCCCCTGCTAGGACAAAAATGCACTTTTATTCTAAAAATATGGAAAGTTAAAATGCTAATGGAGAAAGTGGAATAATAAAAAGACCCTTTATCTAAAAGAAGGCAGAAAATAAGGGTAAGGGAACACAGGACACATGGGAACAATCAAAAGCAAAGAGCAATATAGTCAACTTAAACTTAACTAGACCATGACATTAAATGTAAATGAAATAAAATTTCAATTAACACTTAAAGATTTTTCAGTTCGAACATACTAAGTTTCAGTTTACCTCTTGAAACAGAGATATCTAGTAGGAAAATACATATGTGGGTTTGGTGTTTGAAGGAAAGTCTGGAATGGAGATTCACCTCTGGAAGTCATCAGCTTCCAGGTAGTAGTAAAACCATGGGAATTGTTTGACAAAATACAGATTGAGTCAGGAATGCTCAGGATGGAGCTCCCTGGATTTCTTAAAGTTGTTTCCAAGTCCTTGGTGCCATAAGATACCACAGGGAACAGGTTCCAAAGCACCCAGAAAAACAACTAGAATGTGCAACTCAAGACTTTTGTCCTCGAAGAGGAACCTAGAACAGCTCACCATATAAGGATGGGGATGGGGCTGTGCATACAAATGTTCATGGCGTGGGCACCTCTTGGACTTAACGCTGTTCACAAGAGAGCAGACTTGCTAACTAGACTTCAGTGGCTAGAAATCAAAAGAATGAGCAGAGGAAACAGAATTGCCCTTATCTCACCAGGGCAATACCGCAGTTGCCAAATGGCCAGACTGCATTGTTAGATATGCATGGCCCTACGTTTGTCCTTTCTATCAGTGTCATAAGACACTAAAAACAGATGATATTGATACAGATTATGATGTTTTAAAGGTGTGGCCAGAAGGTTATTAATAAATACTCCAGAATGAACAAATAAT
>NW_027550834.1:0-1844 GCF_008692635.1 Crocuta crocuta
AGATTCCCTGAGGCCATACTTTTATCCTGGACCCCTCTACAATGGTCAAAATGAATATCCTCTCACCATCCTGCCATTAGGTCATATTAGAAAAACCATGGGAAGAAGACGTTCTCTGTGACTGAGGGGGAAAAAATCCCTATTTTGAATCTACTGAAACTAGGATTTATATGAAGTTTGTAAGAATTCTATATTAGAATTATTTGTATAAATCATTAGAATGATACGTATAAATTTTAGAATGATTAGATTGATGGACTTCTCCCTTCGCATAAGCCTAAAAATCATTTTGATACCATAATTTGTTACTTTTTATCATTTCAGTTCCCAATATGTCTTTTGTTAATGGACAAGAATTGTTTGATATGAATTACATGCTCTAGAATTTGCCTAATGACTATTCAAAGCCACAGAACTAAATACAATACCCAAAAGAAGTATCTACTTGCTCAAGTGCTGAAAGAAAGTTAATTCTCAGTTGACCCTCATGGGTATGGTTTCTCCTTCATTCATGTTTTGAGATGGAAGAAGACATGGATTCTACTCCACATCATCAGGAAATTGACTGGAGCTCATACCTTATTGACTTTGCTCAAACCTAAAGGAACATAATGATTTTGACAAGAGAAATCTAAACCTGGACTATGTAATATTCACTCGAAAAAATATCTTCAAGGAATATGTCTTCCAACCACTCATTTCTTTACCTTTTCACCTCCATTCTTTCTGAAGTTTAAATTACCACAATCTTCAACTTAATTGAACATAACAATATCATTTATTCATCTAGTTAACAAATGCTCATTAGGTGCTGTATATATGTGTCCTAGATATCCATTCTTTAAAACACCATAGGTGGCTTATCTGTAACTGTAACTATGTATTTGGTACTGCCAATGATCAGTTAAACACTAATAAATAGTTACTAATTTCAAAATGTTGTGTGGGAAAGTTTAAAGGTATCCAGATATAGAACAATAGTAAGTGGGTTCATTTCAATAGAACAATAGTAAGTGGGTTCAATCTATCCATCAGGAAAACTCTCACTGAGAAATGTATGCATAAAATATGGAATTTCCCACATGCATAGCTGGGAATGATTAATATCAAGACCACATGAAAACTGCAGAAAGACTGGGCCTAGGTGAGAAACTAGAAGACCTATGGGGCTCAGATTAAGTTGGGACAGAATGGTTTTAAATTATGCTGCATAGTCACTAGCTTAAGTAACATGACAGTAGGAGCTGACATGGATTTTCTTTATGCTACTAACAGGCCACTGGTGTTATTATAATAAAGTATTTAATATATAAGTAAGGAAATGTTAAAATGAAACCTTTGAGCAAAAGCAAACAAACAAACAAATCTAGCTTCTATTTTATTTTATTGTTATTTTTATGGAGATCTGGCTTCTTTTAATAAGTAAACCAAAACACATATAGTTAAAATTTGTCACACAGTGGGCAGTGTCTGAAAACCCCTCACTACAGGCAAAAAGAAACTATTCAGATAGGAAATGAGGGTATAAGCAACCAAAACACAACAACGGAACCTGCCCCTTTTTTATGGACATCTTCTTAGTGTAGGCATTGTTCTCAGGACCAGGAATATAACAGACTTACCTAAAAATCACACAAAAAGTAGTGACCTATAGAAAATGATAAGATGGAGGAATTAACTCCAAAAGAAAGAACATGAAGAAGTAATGGCCAGTGATTTCATAAATACAGATATAAATATGATGTCTGAAACAGAGACACAAAAAGCCATTATAAGAATATGAGTTAGTACTTAAAAAAAGCCTAGAACACACTAAAGAACCCCTTACTGAAAGGTAAAACAAA
>NW_027550835.1:0-1842 GCF_008692635.1 Crocuta crocuta
GTTTTGTGCCCTAAATAAGTGCCTCACTTGTGTCTCCCTGACAGTCAGTGTGTGCTTTAGAGAGGGACTGGAGAAGGTGGGCCAGCCTGGGGACCCGTGAAGAGGAGGCACACGTGGGGATGAGAAGGGACAATGCCTGTGATGTCTTCTCCTTTTCCTGAGGCAGGAGGTGAAGCCAGCAGCTAACAGTGAGGGCCACAGGCCACAGAAGAGGGGAAGACTGAGCATGGCCGATGAGGGCGCAGGAGAGGGAGAAGGTCTAGGACCAGCGGAGGCTGGTCACACAGCACGAAGCCCTCTGCCCACAGCTAGATACTGCCATTCGTAGCAACACCGTCCCCATCTCCAGCAGCCTGCGGGTGGTGTCAAGCAGAGAAGACAGGAGGGACCTGAGGTCTGGGGTTGTTGGGGTGGAAGATCGGGAACAGGGAGAGGAGGGCAAAGGACGCGAGGAGGAAGGACAGGAGGTTGCTGGGAGGGGTGGGGGTGTTAGGGGGCAGGCAAGGGGTGGGCAGAGGATTCCAGGTGAATATTTAGAGGCCGCGGTCGAGGAGTGAGTGGTCTACAGAGTGAGTGGACTGGAATTTGAAACTTCAGAGGAAATGCAGTTGTAGGTGAAGCCCCTGCTGGTAAGTTGAGTGTGTGAGCGGTTATGTGAACAAAATAGTACACACTTCATAACATAAGGGCTCCTGAGACTTCTGAGTGTTGTGTGTCTACTAAGTAAGATTCAGAAATATAGATTCTCTCAAATGAGATGTTGATGATATATTACAAGAATGTCCAGAAACAGTGGTCAGAAACATACAGATGGACACAAAGGTAGGTGTGTTTTGAATTCAAGCCCCCTGGCTTTCTCTGGCTCACATTCCTCAGCCTTCAGGTCTCAGCTTCCCAGATGCTCCTCCTGGAAGGTGCCTCCTCTGCTCCACCACCCCCCCACCCCTCCACCCCTCCCCACCCCCCGTCTCTACCCTCCTGGCTCCCAGTATGGCACCCACTGTTTGCCCCACGGCTCTCTTCCTGCTCAGAGCACCACCAGGGGCCTCTTCTTTCCTGCCTTCTGATGATTGCCTTCTACCCACTGGGTACCCCATCTCAATTTGCTATGAACCTGCCCTTTAAAATAGTTCCTTTTTAGAAGAAATAACTATCTGAAATTTTACAGAATTTGAACAGTATTCTCTTTCATTCGTCGAAAGGTATTATCTAGTCCTTGGATTCAAGCCTGTGCACGTAACTCGAGAGGCCACATAAATACATGCATGCACGCATACATACATGCATCCAGTGAAACCCATGTTTGCATACGTACATGCATCCAGTATAAAGCAGGCACACATACATACATGCATCCAGTAAAACATATGCGTGCATACATACATGCATCAAGGAAAATAAGATGCTTCCTTTCTCTTTGCCCCCTCCCTCTCTCCTTCCCCTGAGCTTGCCCGCCTCCAGGGCTCTCTGCTCCTCTCTCGCCCTGGGGGCCCACAGCTCTCCCACAGCCATCTTCCCACAGCCATCCGCAGTCCCGCTGTCTCGGGTCTCACGTGACCCACTGGCCTGCTCTACCTGCTGCGTCTCCAGCACTTGGTGCCCAACACCAGCCCAAGCCCACATACGCCCCCTCCTCACCCCTAACTCAGGAAGCCGGTTTCCCCTCAGTTGTCAGTAATGCTGGAAACTAGAATTCACCCCATCCTAGCCCACTCCTCAGGTACTGCTGGGTGCGTTTTTCTCGAAATGATGTCCTGACCCCTGACTTCCCTCCCCACTTCCACCACCCCAGACCAGGCTCTCCTCACCTCATCCCCCTTCAGTAAGAGGCCCTGATGGAGC
>NW_027550836.1:0-1844 GCF_008692635.1 Crocuta crocuta
AGTTCACCCTCTCCAACCTCAGGTCCCCATGCCTCACCTTGAACCCTCTGCCAGTCAGATGAGCTACGTGCCATTCGCAGCACACCAGCCTGCCACCCATCTGATGGGGCAGCTCCTCCTGGTCAGAATAACCACCCTCCGCCTCTCTGCCCCCACCAATATTCATTATCTGGACCCACCTCCTCCGGGAAGCCTCAGCTCACACCCCACCCCGAAGGATGCACCAGGCGGCCCCAGCCTTGAGCCTCTGGCCAGACTTGTCTCACAGCATCTACAACATGATCACATTTAGTAACACAAGCAAGGCAAAAACTGTCTCTTCTCTCTTCAACCTTGGTGCCTAGCAGTGCCACCTGGCACACAGGAATTTAATAAATATTGGTTAAATGTGTGCATGTTTCAATGACTGCACTCTAATGATACCAGAACTATTTTCTTTACCGCTCACATACTTTCCTTCTGGCTGCTTATGATGTAAGACTGCCTCTTATTCCGCTTGCAGATCATTTGCAGAGGACCAAAACCTACATCAGTATAGGAGATACGGCACCTTCTTATCCCTTGAGGAATCGTTTCTTTGTTCTTTGTTCTTCAAAGAAGGATCACACTTCAAGGCCCGTCAACAGCCGGGAGCGAGAAATGATCGAAATGAATCGCTCCAAGTCCCTGCCCTCCCTGCTTCTCAATGCCCTCTCCCTGGAAGTGATTACTGACTTGGGCTCAGGGTTGAGACAGTAATTAAAGCAGAATGAAAGTGGCGTAAACCAAGACTGGCTCCTAAAGTCTGAATCTGTGTGCCCTTGCCTGTGTAGATGCAGAATAAAAACCGGCTTCCCTGGTTTTGTGGCTTCTAAGCCTATGAGTGAGTCACCATTCTTGATTTAGCAGTGAGAAGTCCCTGGGCCTCAGGGGGAGACTCTGGGCCCACCGAGAATTCTACCTAAAGTGTCAAATATTTGCTACGTGGCTGCAATACCCAGCAAATACCCTCTCCCCCAAGTGCCGATTTCATATTGGAAAATAAACAGTTTAAATAAATGTTTCATTAACATAGTGTTTTCCTGCTCGATGCTAATGTCCTTAGAGTAATTTGTTTTCCCAAATTCTCTTCCATAGAATCCTTCCATGCAATCCTCCACAGAACAATCTGAGACCTTTGGTCCCTAATAGACAATCCAGAAAGCCTAGAAACCAACCAAACAACCAAACAAATAAACAAAAACCCTCACACTGGAAAGCCATCGAGACCTATTTGTTCTTGAACACATATCGCACAGGCCACAGAACCAGACAGACCGTCCCGACCACTTTGGTGGCCCTGGGTTCGCGCCAATGGCCACATGGCATCGTTCAGCAGATACTACTGGCCCCAGAGCAACAAGTGGGAGAGGTGGGTTATTCAGGAAGAATGTGAGCATGTAACATTTTGTTTTGAGGCCCTATAAGGCGTGTTCCCATTTCACTTTGCTTATTATCTGCACACGGATGCTTGCTGTGTGCAGATTCCAAACCCCAAAAATTTCAAGGATATTTCCAACATCCTTTATTAATAGAAGCTCTTAAAATCTTCAGAGCGTGATGCTCAGATACACTCCAAACGTGCAAAAGCAGGTACCATATAAGGGTTTGTTCCCTCAAACCCGTGAGACACAGGGCAGTAGATCATGGTGATGGGGGGAGCCGGCTGGGAGCACACCAGGAAGATGTTGGCTTTGGGGGGACCCAGCCACAGGGTCTTGGCTCTGTGTGTGCTACTGTGCTGGGGGCCAGGTTTTGATATGGTTCTATTACACACGGGGAGCAAAAATAAAGCCCAATGAGGAGTTGAAGCACTTGAATGGTGC
>NW_027550837.1:0-1831 GCF_008692635.1 Crocuta crocuta
CCGAAGTCGGACGCTTAACCAACTGAGCCACCCAGGCACCCCTGTATCTTCCTTCTTAATGAGATAACGGAGTCCCAGAAGAGTTAATAATTGTGAGCAAAACTCTCACATGCAGTAGGCAGCTGGGTACCAATCTAGTCTTCCGATTTGGTCCCCTGCTCACGTATCTGCTATCTCTCCCTGAGCCTCTAGCCCACGTATCAACTCAGCCATGTCTGCCGTCCGGGCACTTGATAACACCACCATCTTATTTGGGGATTCTATATTGTTATGTACTGCATTCATATGCTCATAGCAGTTGAATGTGCCCTTATTCCCTGAACATCCCAGAGCCCAGAGCAATGGAGTGGCCATGGCTCCCATTAGACAGAGGAGAATAATGTAACACTACTATTCAGAGATTAAGTTGTTCACATGAAGGCAGGACTCAATATATTACATGCCCTTCAAAAAACTGTTGTCCTTCTTATATTTCTGGCACATAAGATGGATTCGACACCATGGATGCACCTCACACAAAAGCAACTTAAACTGATGAAAACAGTGTCCAAAACATTTTCGAAGGTGTCATGAAATTGGCATAGAAGTAACGAATGTACAGAGGTGAAAACACGATGAGAGAAGCATTCCGGAACTAAAATTCGCTTTTGTGTACAAATGTCGTTTGTATCCCTTTATGAGAGGGTCAGTCAGGTGCAGGCATAAAAGGAAAGACATGAGAGGCTCAGGACAGAAGAAAGTTTCTTATATGCACAGGTCCTGGAGACAGGAGGCTGAGCACACAACTCAGGGCCACGGGGGAAAGACCCCAGAGTGGTCAGGAGGCAGAAGACAGGAAGGTTAGAGGCTTTATGGGAACTTCCAAAGGCAAGGCAGCGCAGCATAAACAGTTTAGGAATGGCTCATCTGAATAACTGAGGGAGGCTTTGGGCTGAGGGATGGTCCTTGTTGCTTGGTACCTTGTCGTGGGATGGTTAAGGCAGAGCAATATTGTCTCCTGAGGTCACGGGCAGATAGAGGACTCATGGATTTGCATACTGCAGATTGGAAGCTTTGCTCTCTCTAAGAATTGGCTCGTTCTGAAGGGGTCGTCTCTCTCCATCCAGAAATATTTTTTTAAGGGGTGAAACATCATACTATGCAGAACATTTTAAAATATTTACAGTACAAACATAGGTGCCAAACCATGGTCATTTGAGCTTCTGTTTTGAGGCCAAAAGTGCAAAGAACAGGAGATAGAGTCTAGATAGAGCTCCCCCAAGGCACAGAGACAAATAGATCTCAATGTAAATATGGCATTCCAGATAATTAGATCCTGTCTTTAGGATGAATGATAAATACACAACTTCCAGGAGGGAAAACTAACAAAACAAAAAAGCAAATCAAAGACAAAACAAACAAACAAACTTCCTATCTCAATATTGGTGAAAGTAACACAAACACCCTTTCTCAAAAGTGCTGCATTTTTAAAATCAGATATTGTATTTCTAAGTTTTAGAAGTTCTGTATGTTCTGTCTTTCCATTTCACTACTTGCAATATGTACATTTTCCCTTTAAATCCTTGAGCATATTTAAAACAAGTGTTTTAAAGCCCTTGTCTGCCAACTCCATCATTTCTGTCATTGTTGGATATTTTTTGTGGTCAGATATTTCTCTTGATTATGTATTAAATTTTTCTCCTCTTTTCATATCAAGTAATTTGGGATAGGACACTGGTCATTGGAAATGTAGCATTATTGAGGGCTCAAATTCACTGTCTTCTTTTAAGAAGTCTTGGGGGGCACGTGGGTGGCTCAGTCCATTAAGTGTCCAACTTCAGCTCAGGTCATG
>NW_027550838.1:0-1848 GCF_008692635.1 Crocuta crocuta
TCTCTCTCTCCTATCTTTGCACTACCATCCCTGTTCACTCATGCTCTCTCTCTCAAAACATATAAATAAACTTATTTTAATTAAGAAGAAAAGAAAGTCAGAGAAACAATGAATTAAGTGAGCTCGCCAATCAGTTTTTGAAAATGCACAGCCAAAATTTAAAGAAATAAATAGGTAATTCTAAGCCAGGACTCCTCACCAGCCTAAACTTTAAATCAATTGTGTTATTATGTTTCTCATTCTTTACAATCTCAACTAGATGTGCATTTTTAATATTTTCTTTACTTATAAAATCCATCAGAGGATGAAGGATTACATATCGGCGTGATCTTGCCCAGGCTGTGTCAGAGATCAAGTCTATTGAAACTGAAGTCCATTCAAAGCACCTCATTCATCCAAAGCTCCTCCACGGGACCCTGGATGGCAGACACCCCAGCATGCGATGGGCATCTTTTCTTCCACTGATGCATAAAAACCCTAACCATTTGCTACAAGGGATGAGCCTACTTTAACCTACTCACCGGTGCTACAACGACTGATCCTGTAGGCTGACAAGAAACACGTATTAAAGATCGTCATAGTTAAATATACGGCAAGACGCTAAACAATCACTTGAACAAAGAGAAAGTAGTACAGGTCCCATACGCCTGCATCAGACACTCCACCCCAGACAACCCCTTCAGAAGGACAATCCACAAAAAGAGTCAAGGGCAGTGTGTGTGTGGCCCCCAAGAGTTTTCATACTGAAGAGGCAGGTGGTTTTCCTCCCTGGGCTCTGGAGCTGGAAGACCCTTAACCCAGGGGACGGCGAGCGGGGAAGGTTCGCTGCGCTGAATACTGTGCCTCCAGGGCCCAGCTCTGGTCCCCGGGCCTGGGGTTTGCCAGAGTGACCACCAGATGGAAGTGTCCGCTGCCGATTGTGTCTCACGTGTTCCCAGAAGCGCTGCACCTGTGTGAAGTCGCCCCACTGGAGCCGCAGAGAGGACACTGCTGGCCTTCCCTCGGGGGCATGTGCCTGTGGTAGCCCCATTCTTGCACAATGAGGCTGAGGCTTGGCCATCCACCCAGCGCTGGGCAAGCAATGCCATGTGCCCTTCTTTCCAAACTCCCTCCGGAGCTCCTGTATCACTGGCCCCGCTTTGCCCCCAAGAGAAAAATCTGTGGGCAAAGGCTCGCCCAGCCTCACCTAGCCCTGCCTGTCTGCAGCGCGGGACTCCAGCCCTGTGCTTCACCAGCAGGGGCTCCTTGGTGGGAATGGAAGGGGCGGCTCCAGACCCTGGGAGAGGGAAGGGTCGAATGTTCCCAGACCACCAAGCCAAGTTAATCATCGACGGACCGATAGAGATGCAACACACACACAAATGAATAAGTAAACCGTGAGGGGCCCTCCCATCTCCTTGGGATGCGGTAGTAAATGAATCACAAGTAATTCAACAAAAGCTATTGAATATATGACCATTTGTTTTAACCTCTCCTCGGCGCGCTGTCTGAGTACTCCACGCTTTGGCTCGCCCCCGAGTGTAGAGCTTGATTATCGACCTGGTTGTCTGCGTCTCCAGCTTCTATCCCCAGCGCAGCTGCTGGCCAGCTCCTCGTCCTTGTCAGAGCTTCCAACCATCCGCCTGTCCCCTCCCAGCACATTATTCCATGTCCTGGAGGGAAGGAAGCCCCTCTGAAGCTTTGCCCTGGCACATACAGTCGAGGAAGGCGGCCTTGAGATTTCAACCCCACTCCCCACTTCCTGTCACACACCAACAATGCCTCCTTGTCCTGTCCATACTTGAAACACTGCTCAAGTGCGTCCTTGGCAAATCCATGGTGGGGAGCTGGGTGGCATGCACTGTGCCC
>NW_027550839.1:0-1845 GCF_008692635.1 Crocuta crocuta
AGAACAGTTTCTCCAATATGTAATTCCACCTCCTGGGAACTTTTCTCCCACCACCAAAGGCCAATATTCCTGGGATCACACACATGCTATCCCTTCAGTATATCCCTGCTAACATAAAACACTGCAACAGCCATTTCAAGAGAGGATAGATTACTTTACACAGATACCTTGGTGTACTAACTACACTAAAAGGTTGAGTCGATGTATTTTGAGTTAAATTATGTCAATTAAATTCAATTAATTAATCAAGGTTTGAAACCTTGATTTTGCATCTGAATTCTGCCCACAGGTTTTCCTAAATAAAATATCAAAATACCTCCTCTACTGTATCTTGATTTTTTCTCAAAGCCAGCCTTCAAACATAGCACACTGCCCACATCCACTTTCCATTTTGGCTGGCCCCTCAGGTTAACAGGTGCATAATAAAAATCGAACCTCATGTGTATTATTGTTGACCCAAACCAAGTGAGGTGATCTTCAAGCTACATCTTACTATTGAGACAATGTAAGACAGAGGAGTGCTATGCTATTCCTTACAAATACACTATTTGGGGGCAAACTTTCCAATGAGCCACACTTGTGTAGAACCCAAGGACATAGGTACCCACAAAGCTTGTGTGTCACTTGTAAATGTGTGAGCAATGGGCATTTGGGGCTCTGCCTGACACACCCTGTGAATGCAGCTATTTTGGCAACTTGAATCCCGGTGTTGGTAGAGGACAGAACAAACTCAAGTTAACCCTAGTCACTTCCTTGGGCTCTGCGCTGTGGGAAGGAGTCAGCCAGGCAGACAGCTGCCACTTCAAATGCCACTCCCCGGGAACAATGCACTTTATTTTTGGAAAGAGGATAAAACAAAGGAGAAGAGAGCAATGCCGACAAATATACATTTGCTTTTCTATTTATGCAAAGCCCCTGCCCCTTCATCACCTCAGTTACCAGTTGTTTGGAGCAGCCATAGAATATATAGACTTGTAAATAGTCACTGGCCTGCATCCCTGCAGAAAACTACACAGGTCAGCTTTCAAGATGGCACATCCCACTGCTGTAAAGAACTATGTAGACAACAGGATTGTTTCCATGACAGGCTGTTGCCCCACATGGTTGTAATGAATGCTTCTATACACCAAATATTCTCTCTGGATACTTTTCTATGTAAGAGTCACTCTCTATAGCAGTAGTACTCTAATTATGGCTCCTCATCCCACAAGAAAAAAAGAGAGTAGAGAAAACAAATGTTGACATCTTTTTCCATGTCTCTATGTTCACTACTTCTCCTGCAATTTCAAGCATCACCTGAATCATGCTTACTTACTATAAAGTGTGATTCCCACGTGAAAAGCCCAGTAGTGGAAAAAGAGCGACAGAGACAAAGAAAAGAGGAAGAAAGGAAGGGAAGATGGAAGATGGAAGGGAGATAAGAAGAAAGGAAAGAGGGAGAGAATGCAGGGATGAAGGGAACAGAAAGAGGGAGGGAGAAAAGAAGAACAAAGGCAAAGAAAAATTTACAAAGAGCCCCCTAGGGGCAATTGCCCTGCTTACTGTTGTACTCTGATAACATAACACACCTAGTAGCCCCGGCACATAGTAAGCCCTTAATTATTTAATGAATATTTGAAATAAGTGGGAAAATTCTCTAATAATTGAATGGAGTGACAGGCTTAGTGAAAACTGTCTAATGGTTTCCTTCTTCCACTATTCAATTCAGGATCCATCTTGTCACTTACTTATTCACTCTTAGGGAAGGGATTGAAAATTGATTTAAAAAATTTTTTAATGTATATTTATTTTTTGAGAGAAAGAGAGACAGAGAACGAGTTGGGGAGGGGCAGAGAGAGAGGGAGA
>NW_027550840.1:0-1822 GCF_008692635.1 Crocuta crocuta
TCTCTCTCTCCTAGAAATAAATAAAACATTAAAAAAAATAAAACAAAACATAGCATTATATGGTGGCATCTCCTTTTTGTGTTTTATGTTTATTTTTTATGTATGGTGGCATTTTCTATGTATGTTGTGCCATATAGGAAAACTATAACATAAGTGGAGGGAATATTAATGACAAATATGGTTATGAGTTTTCTGCTTTTACCTGATGTGAAATATGAACTCTAAGGAAACTGTAAAAAGGTTATGTATGCATATTACAATCCCTGGAACAACCATTAAAAAGAATAAAACTAAAAAATATGTCCAAAATAAATAAAGAAAATGATATACTAAAACATATTGAAATAAGGCATAGAGAGTACAGTTGGAATGGTGGAACAAAAACCAGAGAGACTAAATAGAAAATAAATTTTAAAATGATAGAACAAAATTTAACAATCTCTCTATATACATTAAAGGTAAATGATCTAAACACATGTATTAGAAAAGACAATTCAAGAGGAGATTTAGAAAAATAAGACTCAACTATATACTATTTATAAGAAACCCACTTTAAATGTAAAAAAGAATAAATCATGACCAATTAAGATTTATAGCAAGCTTGTGTGCCTGGTTTAACATTTAGAATGTAGTCCATCATATCAACTGAATAAAGAAGAAAAAGACATGATGATTTCAATAAATGGAAAAAATATCATTCAACAAAATCCAATATCCATTCATGATAAAAATGCTCAGCAAATTAGGAGTAGAAAGGGACTAATTCACTATGAAAAAGGACATCTATGAAAAAGCTACAGCTTAACAACATACTTAATAGTAAAAGATTGCATGCTTTGCTCCTAAGGCAAAGAGTTTTACTTGCTCCACTTCTGGAGGTTCAAGTCAGTGCAATGAGGCAAGAAAAAGAAATTAAACGCATAAGGGTTGGAAAGGAAGATATAAAAGTGTCACTTTTCACAGATAACAATTATCTACATACATAATGCCAAGGAATTTGTAATAAAAAAAATTAGATACTAGAACAAGTAAGTGAGTTTAGCATGGTCATAGGATACAAGGACATCTTCAAAATCAATTAAAAATATGTCTACCTACCAGCAATGAACAACTGGAAATTGAAATTTTAAAAGGACCACTTACAATATCACCCCAAAACGTGAAAGTGGCATCTAACAAAATATGCACAGTGTCTATATGCTGAAAACTACAAAACATTCATTTAATTAATAGTTAATTAAATAATTCAGTAGAAACCAATGAAGGCAAATATATATAGCTATAATAAACTTATGTATTGGGAGAGATTTCTGAAAATGAATCTGTACATTAAACACAATCAAAGACAATATCAAATATTATAATACACCAATATTAAATTTATATGGAAAGTAAAAGGAACTAGAACATCCAAAGTAATTCTGAAAAAAAAAGAATATATTTGGAGGACTCTCACTATCTGGCTTAAAAACTTATTGAAAACCATTATTGTCAAGATAGTGTGGTATTGGTGAATAGACAAAAAGAACAAACATATAGGGGCACATCTTGGACATGTGTGTTTGATTCCAGACCACCACTATAAAGCTAATATGGCAATAGAGTGAGTCAAATATATATATATTTCTGAGTGCATATAAAAGCTGTTTATACTATATAGTAGACTATTATGTGTTCAATAACAATATGTTTTTTTAAAATACAATGTACATATCTTAATTTAAAAATGCTTGGGGTATCTGGGTGGCTCGGTTGGTTATGTGACTGACTTTGGCACAGGTCATGATCTCATGGTTCATGAGTTCTAGCCCTGCATCAGACT
>NW_027550841.1:0-1849 GCF_008692635.1 Crocuta crocuta
AAAGGATGGTGTGAGAAACAGCGAGTATAAGGTACACAGAGGTTCAGGGAAGTATGGTCTTCTCTCTTTGCACCCTGCATCATGTCGTGACTGGCAACATCAGCATCCCACTAAGACGAGGCAGGGGTGATGGTGGTACAGGCAGGACTATGAGCCCCAGATGGGCACCAAGTCGGCAAGTGGCAAGGAGGTCACCTCTGCAGTGAGGAACATGATGTTCCTGGAATAGCCCAGCCCCCCTTTCCCAAGCATGCTAGCACAAGGAGGACTTAGTCACTTGGGTTACAGTTATATTTAAAGATAGACTAGGAACTTCCTGAAGGACTATATGGTAAATATTTGGAAATAGAGATTTGCTTAAGGAATAGTTACTAGTCCCAAAGTTTAACTGCCACTTCTCCAAAGGAAAACAAATGGAAATATACTACATAATCAAAGAGAACTGAAAGAATAATAATAATTTCCCTGAATGTAAAAGAGGGTGAAACTTTTTAATATACTTCCTAAAATTTGTGAAATCACTGTTCTTGGTCTTTAAGAATAGGTTGTGAAACTGAGGAACTGAGAACCAATGGGTTTCCATCCTGCCTATAACGGGATGTTTAAACTCGGTGTAATTATGAGTATTTTAAGTGTAAAATAAATACCTTGAAATAAATGAAAATATAGACATAATATTCCTATACTTAAGTTGAAACAAAGCCTTAAAATAAGACCATTTTTGTTTGTTCATTTGCAGCCAAGAACAATTGTTTCTCAGAAAACATCCATTTAAAAAAAAAAACAAAACCTCACTGACCTTCCAGTACCCCAGTGCTGGGCTAGTATCTCCTTCCTGCTGACAACCTCTGATAATGTCACCCTCTGACGGCTAGACAGGCTGTCCATCCAGGACTTATTCTCTGAAATTTGCTTAACTCCACTCTATAAGATAGTACACATCCAGTCAGAAGTTTTTTGCCATAAAATATCTCAGAGGAGAGAAAAAGTATGTATAAGGGGATAATGAAACAAAAGTAATAACTGTTGATAAATATTAATAATTTAATGGGTGATGAGTACATACATGGGGGACACATTATATTATTCTTTCTACCTTTGTGTATTTAAAAAATTTCTATAATAAAAGCTTAAGCAACAATAATAAAGATGATATCTGGTCTCTTTCCACAGGAGATTGCTTAATGCCAAGTAGCAATGAATATATCAAAAGTAATTAACACATTCTAATGAGTTATACACATGTTAACGTGCACTTTAATACCTTTAACTGTGACAAGTAGACAGCCTTTTGGGAGTGGCTCTAATGTAGGAATATTACAAAGTGTAGGGTGGAAAAATTTGGAGAAAACCAAGTTTTCTGAGGGGGCTTAAATTAAATCATGATATGTAGGTCTTGAACTGGTTCTGTGTGTGGCCTGAAAAATTTCTCTACTACTCACATTGTGAAGGGGAAAACAGGAAATATCTCATATTTTAATTACTGAAATAGCTATGACATTTCTCGCCTAAGCATCTTTTTAGTGACTTGACCCTGGTGTGGTGACAAGGCCTGCTCGGTTGCCTGCAGTGGGGGTGTCATGTGGGGGTGGAAAGGCCTGGCAGGAAGTCAGCAGGAGCTCAATCCCCCACTGTGATGGGCTAAGTCAGGCTGCTACACGCCAAAAGAGGAGCTCTGCTTTGGCAGGGTATCTGGAAATGTCAGCATTATCCTCTTCTGAAACTATTTTTGCCTTTTACATTTTAATTATTCTAAAATTTGGAAAGCATCTGAATATGGTAAAGAATCTTTATTCTGTTATTTTGGCACTTGCTGCACTTACAGATTCTTATTTCTTTTTTTTTTTTT
>NW_027550842.1:0-1848 GCF_008692635.1 Crocuta crocuta
TTTTTTTTTTCTTTCCTATCTTCTTCTCCACACCTGTGGCTCCACCCCAGGTAATCCTTGTAGCTAATGACATGGCAAAGGAGAAAATTCCAGAAGAGCTGGGGTTAGCACTTGTGCTAACTATTTATGAAGCCAAAGGCTTAGAATTTGATGATGTGCTCCTTTACAACTTTTTTACTGACTCTGAGGTATGTTAAACTAAATTCTTTTCACACTGTGCATCCATATGTGTGAGCTGGGCTTGCCAGCTAGGAGAGAACTTGGAGCTAAGTGGAACTGGGTTTGTCACAGGTACCGGTTTCCACTTTGGGGCATCATTCATTTGTTGGGGGCCATTGTGTGTTTAGATACGGGTTTTGCTGTGGCTACGGGTGTTTTACACTGTGTCATGGGCTGGTTCTCCCCTGCCCTGCCCTACTCTCTTGTGTCCGTCTTCTTCCGAATGTCTGTTATTCCCGGGCCAGTTTTCAGCTTTCACTAGCTTGGTTATCCTTGACTGTCAAGGATGCTCCAGTTGGAGTGGGCTGTAAGAAGAGCCATACAAAGGAAGGCAAGGTTAGCAGTGCCCACCCTATGAGGACAGAACTGGGCACGTTCAGTTCATAGAAAGAGAGAACTCTGGAAAGACAATTGAGGCTTGGCTCCTGCCCACTGAACCAGGTAATGTGGGGAATGAGGGCAGTTGCCCCACCTGGGAGCTCCCTCATGGCATGGTTTCACCAGTGCTTGAAGCCCACGCAGACAGTGGCGGTGACAGAGTCCCTGGATTCACGCCCAATGACCTCCATGCCAACGCACTGATTTGATGTGGCTCCTGAGTCCCGTGGATGGTCTTCCTTCCCAGGCTCAGTGCACTGTCAGAAGAGTCACCAACTCAATCGCCTGGTTTCTCTTCCCCACTGTCCTTTGGTGGGGGCTCAGGCTGGATGCTGACTGTGCTCCTGGGTCTCTACTTGGGGCTTTAGCTGGCCATGTCCTGGTCCCCGTTGCAGACTTACCATGGCACCTGGTGCACGCTTGAAGGGGCTGTTGTCCATACTTAATTTAGGAGCACGGTTAGCTTTGATACCTTGAAATCTGCCCCAGAACTCCAGAACTGACCGTTTAAATGGAGTTTTTAGCTTTGTGTGTTTGTGTTTGTCTGTTTGTTTGTTTGTTTGTTTTTCCTGGTCTTTAAAAACAATATGATTGCTTGATGTTACCTGTGGCCAATAGTACTATCGGTACTTTATGGTGTAAGAAGTATTTTTGAATGCTTTGTTTCCCTTTATTCTCCACTAACGCTCTGAGGCTGTATGTATTTTCGTTATGCACATTCCATAGATAGAACTGAGGGTTGTGAAAATTAAGTAAATTGTCCAATAGTCATGATGTAGGTGCCAGAGCTTGGAGACCAGCTCAGATACTTTCAGTTCTAACTCTCGAGATCATTCCTCTGTACTGTTTTTCTTTTAAAGCTCTGCATTGCATGCAGATGGGCTTCCGGGATCTTCTACGATGAGTATATCATTGCCATATCTTAAGTGCATTCTTTTTCTATTGACTTTTGCTAACTAAATCAGATGCACTCCCGTTAACCCTGGAACCATTTTTAATCTCTGAGGACTAACTTTTTTTTTCTCATAATACATCCATTGGTCATGGTGGGACCGAGGCTCTGCTGAAAGAGGAAGGGGTAAGCCTTCATTATTCCTGTCCTTTATTAAGTGCCGCTTGTATGCTTTCTGTGCCAGTAAGAAGCCCGAGGAGCCGTGGATTTATGGATCCGTACCTTGTGTTCAATTCTAACTGTGAATGAAAATCCAGTTATTCTGTCTGACCTTGATCCTGGAAATGCCAAGGGCAAAG
>NW_027550843.1:0-1812 GCF_008692635.1 Crocuta crocuta
TCTCTCTCTCTCAGAAATAAATAAAACATTAAAAAATAAAATAAAGTAAATAAAAGATTCTTGCAAAGAAAGGATGAGGAGCAGACACCCACCTCAGGTCCCGCCTCCGCCTTACTGCCTCAGCCTCCTTCACGCAGGCGCACCACCTCTCCTACAGCGTGGGGGCGGGGCCTGTGGCCACACCCCCTCTCTTTCCCCCGCCTTCCTTGTTTCTCCTGGAGGCATCATTGGCTGCTTCCCCTTGTGATTCGGCGAGCCCCCGGGTGGGTGAGACGCGATTGGACGGAGTTGCCGCCTCTCAGCCGGTGGCCAGCCTCGATTGGCCGAAGTGCTGCGGGGGGCGGGATTTGCCAGGTGACGTCTAAGTGGCTGCGACCCCAGGGGTCGGCTGGCTTGCGGTGGCTGCTCGAGCTTCCGGGTGCTAGTCGTTGGGCGGCACCGGGAAGGTCCCCAGGCCCCAAGGGTCTGGGAGCAGGTCAGGTGGAGAGGCCTGAGGCCTGGGAGGCTAGGAGGGCCCGGGCCGCAGGCGAGGCGGGGTGTGGCCGCTGGCCCGCGAAGGACCGAGATGCCCGCTGGACCTCTGGTAGAGGAGATGCAATGACGCCAGGGGTCGACACGGGATACCTAGCAAGGTCCCCGGGCCTGCCAGCCAGGACCGGAGGCTTCTGCTCAAGCAGATAGACGCACAGGACCCGTCAGGAGCAGGTGCAGGGAGCGGAGTCTGACCGAACAGGTGGAGAAGGGCGCAGAGGTCCGTGAGCAAGGCAACTGGAAGAAACACAGCAAAAAGCTGATTGCCGACAGCGAGCCTCTCAGCGCTCAGACTCCTCTCAAAGCCAAGCGTGCGGGGAAGGGGGGTTGAAGACATTTGGCTAAGGGAGAAGGATCCAGGACAAACGCGGCCAGCGGAAACCGGCGCACGGCTGCTTCTGTCCGAAGCTCCGTGACCTGTGGGCGAATAAGCCCGGCCCCGGACGTAACTGTCGTGGAAGAAGAAAAGAACATCTGTGGGAATGAGCTTCTCTTGCAAAGATCGTACTCAAGTTATGGAAGAAGCTCCACGAAAGAAATCCATCACTGCAAAAAGCCAGATGTTTTCCTGCATCAAGCTTGTTGTCTGTGAGATGCCGGAGGCCCAGGAGAGTTCAGACTGACTTTCTGCGAGGAGGAGGTGTTCTGACTCGGGGGAGTGCTTGCTGCATGACAAAGACAGGCGGTGGCAGGAACGCAACAGCCAGAAAACGGGCCAGTGTCCATGTTAATGGAAGGATAATGGGAGATCCTGCGCGTGATGCCACTTGATTCTATTTAATAAGCTGAAGCTTGCTTTTCGAAGTGAAAATCCCTGCAAAGACTACCTTCGGCTTGTTGAACGAGGGTACCAGACGTTGAAAAGGATGTAATGATACTAAGAAGTGAAGTCCCCCGACTCAGTCACTTGCATGACGGCATCTCCAAGGGACTCTTGGAAACAGAGAGGCTCATGCATATAAAGGGGTGCCATGTAAGGGGACCTGAACAGCATTCTTCCTTAGAGTCGACTTGAGAGTATTCCCAAATCAGGTCATTAAGAGCATTCCAAATCATTTAAATTTTCTAGGGTGGTAAAAACACACGAGATTATTCTGTCAGTAGAGGATTACCCCAAAATGACCTGAAATTTTCACTTAGGTCAAGTTGCTAAATAAAACGTTCATTGTGGAGGTGCCTGGGTGGCTTAGTTGGTTAAGCGCCCAACTTCGGCTCAGCTCATGATCTCACGGTTCATGGGTTCTAGCCCCGTGTCAGGCTCTGTGCTGACAGCTCAGAGCC
>NW_027550844.1:0-1849 GCF_008692635.1 Crocuta crocuta
AAAAAAAAAAAAAAGATTGCAAGAAACCTGCAAACCAGGTCTCTTGCATAGTTTCACCCGTGCAGCTTCTGCTAATCACTAGGAAAACCCCAGTCACGGCACATGGCCAGTGTCCAGGCATAGCTCATCCGAAGATGATGTGGAGTGAGCGACAGAAGCACGTCTGAGCACCTCCCGGGCAGTGAGTGCAAGTGGGACCACCTCAATCAAGGAAGACAGAATAAACAGCTTAAGGAAGCCCTGAGGCTCCGTTTTAAACAATGTGGCACAGCTGTGGACTGCTGAGAACTAGCAGTGGCTAACAGATAAGGCATCTGTGTGGATGAAGGAGCTACCTCTGAACAAAGGCTTCAGGCTGAGTGGAGTCTAAGTGGCTGACGTTCAAACACCTGCAGGCTTAGCAAACTGTGTTTGCAGCTATGAATCAAAGCTCTGCTTTCATGTGGACAGAGTGTGAGGAGACACACTCTTGCCCGCGTTTCAGTCTTTTAAACTGCATATGCACACATCTTTAGTATCGCCTTTGAATCTGAAAGACAGCGTTACATCCTGGGACACATCAGGCATTTTTTTTGATGTCTTCAATATTTCCTATTGCCCATAGGGAGCTGCATTAATGAGTTCTTCAGGTATCTGAAGAAATGAAAAAAATAACAATAATTTTGAAAAAGCTCAACGTAACATTTATCTAGCAGAAATTTGGATTAGATACTGTTTTGTAAAGAGAGATTTTCTAATAATAAGAAAAGAGAATTGGGAAATTAGACACTTTTCTTTGTAATGAGACCTCTTTGAAAATTGCTCTAAGAATGATGAATACAATTATTTGGTAATTACAGACCAGAAAGATACAATAGATTTTTTAAGACTCAGGTTAGCATTTTGAAAACAGTAAACTACATTGATATGCAAATTAGGTCCAAACACTCATTTATTTTCATTTCTTCACAGATTTGAGTCATATGGACTTTTATTGAAAAATCGTACGGGTTAACCTAAAAGTAGAGGTCATTAAAAAGACTGAGAGAGGTTATCTGTATAGGTTATTGTGTCCTAACAGAAATAATTATACAATCACTGCTCAGCCTTAATTTCCCACTTAGTCGCTGGCTTCTTTTTTGTGGCAAGCATTAATCTGAGATGAATTGAATAAATTATAGGACAAATCCTTAATAAAGATTCAACTTGCACAATGACTTCAGGGGAATCTGTCCTTTCCCCCCTCACTGTCTTGGTTGATTGACCTTCTCAATCACTAAACAGGAGTGGATTTAATGAAAAGACTTACATTCATCACTCCACTGCTACTGTTCTTTGTCAGAGGATAGGTCTTGCTCTTAGAGAGGAGTATTGAGGCGATTATCCTGAGAATTTTGGTCCCAAATTCAGGTCTGTGACAGTCAAAATTTCCCTAGAGAAGTTATCTTTCCATATTCTAGCGTTACTTATCATTCTATGATGAATCTTGCAAAGGAAAAGTGGATAAGAGAATTGGAGTACTTAATTATTCTTCAGGGGGAAAAAGCAGTCTTTCCTCTTTGATAATTATCTTCATTTTCAAGCTAATTTTGACAATGGAGACTTAGTTTCCAGCAGAAATTTAAAAATAAAGCTGGAAGGAGTGTTTTAGTAGGAATGTAAAAATGCTCACTACTAAATTTAGGCTATTGCAAAAGATAATTATTTGCCTGATAGCTCATACACTCATATGAAAGAGACAATGCTGTATTTATATACAATTAGTACATGTACATAATTTTATTTTTTTTATTTTTTTGATGTTTTGATGTTTTATTTTATTTTATTATTATTTTTTTAACAAATAGTTTATTGTCAAATTAGTTTCCAC
>NW_027550845.1:0-1853 GCF_008692635.1 Crocuta crocuta
AGGATGCCACTGCTTGAGAAGGAGTCAGATATTGTCCTTCTCTGCTGGGGACTTCCCGCCTGGAAGCGCTCTCGGCATCACTCAGGAAACTGCCGTCTTCCCAATATAGGAAGACATGAGGGGTAAGAGGCCTGTGCACATGTGTGACTGACAAATGGGTTGACACTTTCTCCACAGGCGGAATTTTCTGTCTAAGCAGTAAAACTGCATAGACCCTCATTGAGGAGTCAGGAAATTCAAGAAAATCTTTTGGGTGGAAACAAAGATAAGTAAGCCATTGTCTGTTTTTTGCCTCAGGCTTCACTGAATTGTGTGACATCGTGGGAAATACAGATGTTAAAATGAATGACAATGCAAGGGAAATGTTTATAAATTCTTTACTATCCATGTAGATCCATTGTAATAGACTACTTGATGTGGGAGCCCCTATCATTATGCAGACTTATTTCTTATTTCCCAGTTTTGAATCAGATCACTTGTTCCCATCCTTAACTTTGGGTCCTTTGCAAAGCTCAATGGACACCAAATTAACAGATTAAAGTGATCCACAACATAAGTATTTTTTCTCAGGACATAACATCAGGAGGCCTTTTTGTGTTTGCACGGATGTGTGTGTCGGATGTGTGAGTATGGATGCCTGTGTGCCTTCTCTGATGTTCCTCTTTCCATCACAGCAGGTGTGCAGCAAAACAGGACACGGGGGTGAAGAGGAGGCAGGAGGAATGGTCAGGGCTGGAATGTAAAATCCCACAAGAGGGAGTGTGTGTGAAGGTGAATCTGTGGTGACCAACGCCACAGTGTATGTGGACACAGCCGCTGCTATGCTAATGCTTACTGTGCACTGAACCACTTTCCAAGTGCTTTCATGGGAATTAACTCAATCTCGTAGTAACCCCATTAGTGACATACCACTGTCACCTCCTTTTTAAAATGGGAACACTGAGGAACAGATAATTTCGGTAAATGTTGACTTTGACCCAGCCCTAGATGGCTGTATGAGGATTTGAACCCAGATAGAATAGCTCTGAAACACTCTTGATTACTATGCTACTTGGTATGGATTGGAAGGTATGTGCTTCTGTGTGTGGGTGTATGTGTGTATCCAAGAATGCACATTTTTATGCTGGGGTTTTGTGAATGCACCTCATTTACTTGTCTGTTCATAACAACATACAACCTGAGAAAGCACACTTTTGTGTTACATGTGCCAGCATCACACGTCACTGTGTGATAAACAGTGATGTGTTATAAACAAATGTACACACACGATCTCAAGTGATGTTAATGAGCAGATAGAGTCCAGACCAAGAGATGTGTGACCTCCCTGCTCTCCTGCCCCTTGGATGGCAAACCTGCTTTAGAATTTTGGTTGATGACATTTCAAAAGAAGATCCCAAAGTGCAAGACGTCCACAAAAGAAACGAGGGCTATTTTGTCGGGAGTTGATGTTCCTAGATTGAGAGAAAGGCGACGGTCACATTTGGGACATTTGAAGGAGGTGAGATCTTTCATAGCTAGCCTCAGAAAATAGACTCAGCACCTGTGGGTGGAAGAGTAAAGCTGTGTGTTCAAGCTTTTCCTCATTACATAAGAACTTCCTCATTGGTAAGGGTGGTGGGTGTGTGCAGAGGTAAATAAATACAAGTCTTTTCTTTTAAATGTTTATTTATTTATTGTGAGAGAGAGAGAGCAAGAGAGGGGCAGAGAGAGGGAGAGACCGAGAACCCCAAGCAGGATCCTCACTGTCAGTGCAGAGCCCAAAACGGGGCTCAATTTCACAAACTGTGAGATCATGACCTGAGTGTAAATAAAGAGTCAGGCACTTAACTGACTGTGCCCCCAAGGCGCCCGAT
>NW_027550846.1:0-1855 GCF_008692635.1 Crocuta crocuta
AACCCCACCCTATGTGAAAATACTTTCTTCCTCTCGAGAACATCAGAACTGCTATGGCCCTAGATAACTCACACTCACGCTCACACTCACACACACACAAACACACACTCCAGGGACCTGTATCGGAGGGCTGTTTCCTGTGTCTACACTGCTCTGATTCCAGAATTGGTTCCCTTTATCAACACCAACACCGCGCGATTCCCTCAATTCAATGAGGGCAAAGCAAAGAGACCCAGGTTGATGCACACCAGCCGTACCTCCTGGAAAGGTGTGTGCCTCCCCCTCCCCCAAAGCTAAGCCCCGGGGCTGCAAAGCCAAGGCAGTATAAGCGCCTTGTGACTAAGGTTGACAGTAAATTCTCCAGGAGGCTCTTTATACATCGGAATTGCATCTTTACGCAATTTCGTGCTGGTGGATTCCAGTGGGTCAGTTGCTTGTTTTGGGAGTGTGTATGTGTTTTAGAAACCCGTGCACGCGTACGTGTTTTGTGCGTACGTGTGTACTAGCAGCCCATGTGTGTATATGTTTGTATGTATATCAGGACCTCACGCACATGTGTATGTCGTGTGCGGGGACACTGTTCTTATCAATCTGAACCAGTTCACAGCAATAAATGACTACGCCCTTAAGGCCTGCTGGGTCCTCACCTGCTTTTTTATGCTCCCCCACACAACGCTGGGGAGTCTGACTGGCTTCCGGAAGCCTGGGAGAGTGGGGTAAGGCCCCTCCCCAGGGGCGCTGCACTCCCCTCCCATTCAGCCCCTGGCCTGTGTTAATCGAGGGCCCTCTCCAACGTGAACTGGCCTTAGCCTCACCCCACAGAGTAGGAAACAAGACTCAGAGCCCACGGATAGTAAGGGACAGAGCCCATCCTCACACCCAGGCTTCCTGACTCCGTGGGGAGTGCTCTTTCCACCTCACAGAGCCCAGACTGTAGCCCGACCTCCTGGTTTGTACCCCAGCTGCGTGATCTCGGGCCAGTGACTCACCGTCTCTGTGCCTCGGTTCTTCATCTGGAATGCTGTAAGAATGAAAGGAGTCATTGCACAGAGACCAGGTTTAGCACACCGTTAGTGCCATATAAATGCACCCTTATCTTCGGACGATTATTACATCACGCTGCTGCTGAAAACGATTTGCACCCAGAAAAACAACATTCTAGAGAAACAGGAAGCCTCTTTTCAAACGGAGCCCCAGGAAGGATAACAGCCCTGGGAAAGAGGGTCTTCCCTTTCCCTGTCTTGGTCAGCCTGCTCCTCACCAGCCCAGGCCCACGACAAGGCCCTTGCGGGAAAGGAAGGTCAGCCGGAGAGCTTTGGCCCGTCTCGTCCTTAATGGCCTCAATTAGATGGTCTGACTGCTGTTTGGAAAAATGCACTGCATTCTTTATGTACTTTCCCCATCAAACCCCGTCTGTTTCGTTCTCTTTTAAAGGGCATTCATGACTCATTCGGCAGAACAAAGAAGCTTCAGTCTGGAACTTCCACGGGGAACCAGTGTAAACAGCGTGGGCTCACAAGGTTTTCTGAAACCTGAAAACATGCCTTGGAGGAGCCCCTCGGCACCTGATGGCAGCTGTTTTCTCTTGACAGCTGGATTCCTAAAGTAAATACAATTTGACTGAATGTGTTGGGATCATTTGCATGCAGATGTAGACAGCTCTACCACACGGTGTGCGGGAAGCAGCTCGAACACGCTTTCTGCCTGTGCCGTCTGGTAGGGCCTGGCGTGCACTTCCGGACGGGCCCTTCTCTTGCTTCCTGCGGAGCCGAGAGGAAGGCCCGTGCTGTGTCCCTTCCCAGCGGCAGCTCTCGGACTCGAACTCAGCCCCCCGGCCATTGGTGGGAGGTGAAGA
>NW_027550847.1:0-1858 GCF_008692635.1 Crocuta crocuta
AAAAAAAAATGTTATCCCCATTTTGTCCTTTCTGGTGCCACCGTAAGGCTGATGTGCAAAGCCAGGAGTTCTCCTGACCATAACAACAAAACAACAACTTTCTGTCAACAGCAATTTTTTGAGAAGTGCTAGGTAAAGGATCAACTTTTTTTGTAGACACTTTGGATTTTGTGGGCCATACTGTTTCTGTTGAAACTCCTCAACTTTGTCATTATAGCATAAAAGTGACCAAAGGCAATACATAAATGAATATGTGTGGCTATGGACCAATAAAACTTAATTTATAAAAGCAGGCAGTGGGCCAGATTTGGCCCATGGGCCTCAGTTTGTGAACTGTTGCATTAGAGTATGGTGGTCCAGAGTGTGAACTCTGGGCTCCACGGCCAGGACTTGAATCTGAACTCTGCCATTTTGTGACTGTGTAACCTTAGACAAGTCATTTCCTCTTTGTGACTTCTGCAAGTGTCTCTAATGATGGTACCTGTTTCATAGGATGGTTCTGAGGATTAAATGTGTTAGTAAAAGTAAATACCTTAGATTAGCTTCTGGCATACATTAAACTTGTGCAATGTTACCCATTATTATCATTTCTTTGCAAAACACATAATTTTGTTAATAAATACCTTTTAGAACGTTTTTGAAAGTACAGAAAGATATAAAGAAGAAAACAAAAATCACCCAAAGTCCCACCTCCAAGAGAAAATCATTATATTTTTGTTGACTTCTTTCCATTTTATCCTATGCATATATGACATGGATATGTCATATTTATAACATATATATTTTTCCTACAGAATTAAAATCATCATTTGCACACACAATGTTTTATGTCCTGTTTTTACATTTAACATGAACATTCTTTCCTCCTAATTAAAATTCTTCAAATGTCTTAATAGTTGCATACTATTCGATTGTATGCGTGTAACGTAAGCTTTTTACTCAACCCCCAATGAATGGACATTGAGATTCTTTATTTTTTTCCCCTGTGTATCCTGATACTATGATCACCCTGTGCAATGCCTTTCTGTTCCTTTGCTCTATGTCCCTTCAGCCTCCTCCATCCTCACTTCTCAGCTTTGCTTTGGCCTGAGCTCTCTGCAGTTTCCCCAGGCCTGTAGGGAAACAGTGTCCTCTGCAGCTCAGTTTGACTGTGACCATGTCATTCCAGGAGGTGCCCAAGGGTCAGTCTGAAGAGGACATGGTGGGTCGGTCCCTGCCCCACCTGGCCGCGGCCATGCAGGCGTCTGGGGAGGCCGTGTACTGTGACGACATCCCTCGCTACGAGAATGAGCTGTCCCTCCGGTTGGTCACCAGCACCCGGGCCCACGCCAAGATCAAGTGAGTGTAGTAAATATACCGAGGGAGGAGGGTGCTTGGAGGCTCCTCCAGGGCCTTCCAGTCTAGAGAGGGACTGGGAACTCACCTGAAAACCAGCCTGGAGAGGAGCGGAGAGGTTTGGGGCTCAGTGGGCCTGGCAGCATAAGGGGATGCTGTTGGAGGAACACTGAACCGAGAGATTACACTTGACCCAAAAAGCAGTGAGGAACATTTAACAGGAGCAGGTTAGATCTGGTCTAAACTTCAATGCAAAATTTCAGGAGAACTTGAGTCTGTACTAAGGGCAAGAGCATGGCTTAAGAGTCGGACAGACCTAGGATCGAGTCTCTGTCCCAGTGTTTAACCAACTGTGACCTTGGCCTGGGATGCTTAAGGTCTCAGTGTCTCTATTCATAACAGGGTGTTTTCATGATGATCAGTGATAGAGTCCACAAAGCACCTAGCAGAGAAGAGTCACCTGTACCTGGCTGTTGAATTTGGAGAGCCCACATGACAAAAATTGCCACCTCTATAATAATAA
>NW_027550848.1:0-1856 GCF_008692635.1 Crocuta crocuta
TCTTATCATTTTTAGCATCCTGTCAAATATAAAGCATCTAGAACAACTTTTTTCCTGATTGAAAGTTAGCAAATATCTGTTAATTAGAGGTACAAGAACTCTGCCTTAAATAACCTAAATATGAAGTGAGGACTTCACTTAAAATCATGGCTGGCCTTACCATCAGTCAAAACGTGACACTGTTCCTTCCCTATGCCCTATGATAGTTTTTTATACAGTGCACGGGTAAGTCAAGATATCACTTTGTCAGATTATCTTAAAAATCTTAGAAGCAAATCATGCTGGGGGAAAATATACTTTTGATATCCTTATTTAAGAGTCTGTCAATAAAACAGAAGATTATGTGTTTCTCTTTGTGTTTTGAAAATACTGGAAAATATTTCTTTAACTGTCCTCCCCACTAAGGACGTTGGAACTCACCCTCCTCCACAATCAGTGCTCTTGTAGTCCCTGGTAACGGGCAGAGAGGAGGAGGTGTATAGTCACCAGTGAAGCGGGCTTCAAACTCATGCAAAAGCCAGAGCAAAGAGTTAAGATAAGTTAGAAAGAAAAATCCAGGAAGTAAATCCTGGAATAAGAGTTTTGGAGAAAAAAAAAATTCGATCACAGAAACTGGAAAACCAGAGAGAGACCAAGAATGGCCCATGATGGTAACTGAGGGGAAAAACGACGAGGTCAAAACCAAGGAATATGGGAAGCCATAAAGGGTACAAATTGAGGGACACTCCTGGACCCCTCAAAGAATTCTGATGGATGACTCATTGTGGCCTCAGTTGCGTTTTATTCCCCTGAGAGGTGTTTTTAGTCAAAGAATCCTTTTTAGACATCAAAGGTTTTTTACAGTATCAGATGATGATAACAAAGAGCCCTGCATTTTCTTCTGTTATCTATTTTGCCTCTTCTAGAAGCACATTTTATGAGATCAGACCTTGCGCATGCAAAGCAGGTACAAAGCATGCGGCTGCTTAAGTACTGAGTAAATGTTAAGCAAAGAAGCATGATGATACTTTACAACAGCAACACTCCCACAGAAATACCACCCCCCTCACTGTGCCTACTCACCAAGGACCCCGAAGAGTCTTTGTGTCAGCAGCTTCTGGTTTTGAGATTTCAAAATAAAATAAAGCTTACTTCAAGCACTCTTGTCCTTTCAAGAATGGCTTCAGCTCAGAAAATCAATCCCTAAAGTCTATAGTATACATGAAGATCTTTTCACTTCTCCATGAACACATTTCTTGAAATGCCTTACCTATCTTCCATGATAATGTAAGAACTTTCACTGAGTTTTGACACCTAATTTATCAGGAAATTTTTCCATCATTAAGAAAATGACTCTCTACAGCTATCTTTACCCAGTAGCAATTAGAGAAATTTAAGATTTATGAATCAAAGCTAAGGAGTTATAAAATATGAATCAGTGGCTTGACCTCTAGTAGGCCAGAAATCCAGAGAAAGTTTTGGTGGCTAAGTAGGGAATGTTCACGTCTTAGTCACTGATTTAAAAAAAAAAAAAATTCACTGCAAATACAACTTCTCTTAATCTAAGCCCCTGAATTTTGTAACTTGCCAGAATGGCTAACCAGCATGTTTGGATATCATTGTTTAAAAAAGAAAGGAAAGCTTTTCTGAAACCATTCTTTGTTTTAAAATGAGTTCAACTTCAACAGTTAGTATTTTCATTATATTTCCTAGTTAGTCTTTTGTATTAACCTTGTCAGTTTAAAAGTTACCTGGCTCAGTTGGTTAAGTGACCGACTTCCACTCGGGTCATGATCTCAGGGTTCGTGAGTTCACTCCCCACATCTGGTTTTATGCTGACAGCTGGGAGCCTGGAACCTGCTTCAGATTCTGTGTCT
>NW_027550849.1:0-1858 GCF_008692635.1 Crocuta crocuta
AAAAAATAAAAAAAATTTTTAAAAATACGCATACGTATGTGTGTGTTTCAAAAGTTGTTTACCTTCCCTTTTTTGATTGTGAGGGTTTTTTCCTCTTTTTTTCCACACTATTGTGGAAAGTCACAGGGTGATGTATTTAACAGTAATCTCCTCTTTGTTTACAGTGATAATATTGACCCACCATTAGATGTTTGAATTGAATTTCTGGTCATTTCATGCTCATGATTGCACTGAGTTACCTGCTCTTTCTTGTCTTATTTTGGAGCAGAAAGTGCAAGCTATGGCCATGGGACAAGTTTTCCCCTGTGTAAAGCTAACAACCACCTTTGAGGGTTGAGACTACAAAAATTTTACATTAATTAATAATTCTGGATAAAAATCAAGTGAGCTAGTAGAACATACATACATCACCTTCCCATGTCTTCATACACATGCATAAATACACACACATACACACATACAACGGACAAGAGCATTGTCCTGCTCCTGTTTTGTATAGATATAGACCATTGTCTATACTCCTGCTTTGTATAGATAAGCTGCAATCTTCTTTTCTGAAGACAGGATGTTTCTTCATGCAAGGTCACTAAGTGTGCGTATGCTGATTGGCAAGAAATATTGCTCCATCTAGAAAAGTGACCACGTCTCAGTTGAATCGTTGAGGATCTGGTCAGTGAACAAGCAGGTCTTAGGTTGGAGGTGACAGAACTAAGAAATTTCTAAACTTTAACTTCCTATGGACCTTCTTTATTTATCTGTAATTTCCTACGTATGCACAGTCAGTACATCTCTAAATACTCTCAACATATATTATTTTCATGTTATATTCAAGATGACAAATATAAAAGTGTCACACTATTAACAACTTAATTCTAAGACAGTACCCCAGGTCTTAAACTGTGAGCTCCTTAAAAGTGAAGTTTGTGGAACTGTTAGCCCACAGGCACCTTGCACATGGCTAACATTCCCCAAATGCTCAACAAATATTTGTTGAATCGCTGAATGGTGACAGAAGAAGTGAGGGTGGAAGAAGAGAGCCAGAATCTAGCATCTGGATTAGAATAGCAAAGCCATTGTTATAATTTTGTGAATGGGTTTTATAAAACTGTCAACAAGAGACTGATTGTAAGACAGATTTACGATATCTTTGTCTAGGAATTATCTAGAGGAAATCAATTTACTTCACTGGAATAAAAACAATACTCTGTGAGGTCTTTGATTAAATCAACATTGTGCAGGATAACACCTCTGATTTCATCTGTCCTTCTCGCCTAGTGACTCATCTTATTTTATCTCCCTTGAACTCATAAAAGTCCAATTTACCATTCTAGAACATTCCCTGATCTTTTCGCTGGTCACTTAAAAATTAACATTTTACAGACTAGGCAACTTCACAAACTGAGTCACTGCCCTACAGAAGAATACTGTATCACAGGGAAGACAGACATTAAGCAGATTGCAGTAAAAACTTACATGGTTACCAGTGTGCAAAGTACTTGCACAGGTACGGGACACTGTGGGAATATTTAATGAGGAGTGTGAAGAATAACTTGGGCAGCTGACTTGGTCCTTGTTTGAGGCACCAGCAAAGGCTCAAGAAAGAGAGAGGGAGCACTCACACGCACACATATAAGGCAGTATGTGTGAGAAAGAGGGAGATAATCTGAATCAGAAGAAAATCTAGAAGTTATTCTGAATATGTATGTATACATTGTGTTGTATGACATTTCAAAAAAAAAGTAAATGTTTCACAGTTTTATTTTATGTTTGAATTCATATTTAGGTCTGTTGGGGGAGGCAACAAAATCTTTTAAGTGCTTAGGTTTATAAATGTCCCTGCTCTGCAAGGGGACCTAAC
>NW_027550850.1:0-1849 GCF_008692635.1 Crocuta crocuta
ATTTATTTATTTTGAGAGAGAGTGCAAGTGAGGGAGCTGGGGAGCACAAGCAGGGGAGGAGCGGGGGGCGGGGGGAGAGGGAGAGAGGGAGAATCCCAAGCAGGCTCCACACTCAGCTCAGAGCCTGACATGTGGCTCAGTCTTAGGAACTGTGAGATCATGATCTGAGCTGAAATCAGGAGTCGGACACTTAACCTACTCAGCTACCCAGATGTCTTGGAAATTTGCATTTCTAGCAAGTTCCCAGGTGCCGCTGCTGCCAGACCAGGAACCAGACTTTGAGAACCACTGGTCTGTTTCACTAGATTACCATTGTTATAGACACATAGCAGCTTCAGTTTCACATGCAATGTTGGACCATGAATTCTATAACGCAGGAGGAGCTAGGATATTGTCTCATCCTACAGCAAGGGTACAAAGAAAGTTAGAGACAAGCATATTGGTTATGCATATGGTTTTCATGACTGCCTTGGGCTTACCTTGATGTCTTTGACGAGGTCACCCAGTGTGTGTGTTTTCCCATGGGGATATTAAAACTAGAGTCTCTGAAACCTGGCCTTTCCCCATTGGCTCTTATCCTGACACTGCCCTTCTGTAGAAGGTGCCAGAACCAGCATTCACAGTTAAACAGACCCACCATGTTGCTGTTCATTCCACTGTGCCCTTGGGTTAACCATTCCTCTGCATTAACCCCCTGCAAGCTTTTATTCTTCCTCAAGTACCTTGTTCAGCTACAACCTCCTGAATTGGCTCCTCTTGGCTTCTCTTTCCTAGCTCGGACTCCTGCTACACACTTTCCACATTATAATTTGCAATGCATACCGTCCCCTTACCATTGCCTGAGCTGTTCCCAGGCATCAGACCCCAGCTTCTGCAGGGCTGTGGCTCCCGATTCCCAGCCCTACCCATGGCAGGTGCACAGCAAATATTTATGGGCCGCATGACTCGATGATTTAGTGGAAGCATCCCAGATTTCTCCATCTATAAAAATGAATAGAACAAAACCACAACCAATAAATGGAATGCAGACAGTTCAAATAGCGGGTATTTGGGAAAGACTTGCAGAGTCATGGTGAAAGTCAAATGATAATGAGGAGTCCTGAGATTTCCATTAGGCTGCTCTGCCTCCGTTGAAGTCTGAATCTAACTCTGCTTAGATTAATTGTTTCATGGAAGAAACAAAGTGTTATTTATCTACTCATGAAAAGCACTTTGCTGATACCTGGCCAGGGACAGGAGTGAATATTATCCAACAGTTCTCCATAAGCATCTCTAATCTGCTTTATATTTCAGTCACAGTGTTAGGTTATCAGATGAGTCCGAGGCCCCATGTCAGAGTCCTCGGCTCTAACATAATCACTTGGGGAAATATTTGCTGAGATGGTAAGAAAGCTTATGAGAATGAAAATTTCTTCCATTTACCCAGGAACAAGCAGCCCCAGAATTGCAATCATGTAGAATATTTCAGAGGGCCCGTGACCTTAGTCCTTTGCCAGTGCAACGTTCATCATGTGTGTGCTGCACATACAATAGATTTACAAAATCATGGAGTGGGGAGGCAGGGAGTCAGGAGGAAGGAAATGGGCAGTGTGTCGGGAGACCGTGGGGAAGGGGGCTGGGCACCATGTGGGCATGGGAAGGCAGAGTTTGTTTGGGAGAAATTATGCCATGCTAGGGTCTTGTGAAATCGCTTTGATAATTTTGCCCATTTTTTTTTCTTATCCAACTTTGCCTGACATAAAGCAATAACTTATGAAAAGATGAGGGGGATGGGCTCATGATGGCAGTCTGTCCAAGGATTTTATTTTTTAAGTTTTTTTAAATGTTTTATTTATTTCTAGGAGAGAGA
>NW_027550851.1:0-1860 GCF_008692635.1 Crocuta crocuta
AAACAAACATTATGCTATGTTAAAGATACTGAAAACAAAAGGGCACATATTGTATGATACTATTTATATGAAATGTCCAGGGTAGGCAAATCCATGGAGGCAGAAAGTATATTGGTGGTTGCAAAGGGCTGGGGGAAGGGCAATGAAGAATGACTGCCAATGTGTACAGAGTTTCTTTTTAGGGTGATGAAAATATTGTAAAATTGATTGCGTAGTGGTTGCATAGCTTTGAAATATCTAAAAACTATTGAAGCGAATTCTTTTTTTGGTGACATTGTTACAATGCACTTAAGTTTTTTTTTCTTTGGAATTGTGGTAAAATACACACAACATAAAATTTACCATCATAACCACTTTTAAGTGTACAGTTCAATGGCATTCGTATATTTGCAGTATTCTACAACCAGCATCACTTTCCATCCCTATAGCTCTTTCAACTTGCAAAGATGAAACTCTACACCCATTAAAAAAAAAACAACCATCCCTATCCTCCTTCCTACCAACTCATGGCAACCAACATTCTGCTTTCTATCTCTATGATTTTGACTTTCTAGGTATCTCATATAAGTGGAATCATATAGTACTTGTTCTTTTGTGACTTGCTTATTTCACTTAGCAGAATATCCATAAGGTTTATCCGTGTAGTAGTATGTGTCAGAATTTCTTACCTTTTTAAGGCTGAATAATATCCCATTTTATGTATACACCACATTTTGTTTACCTATTTGTCTGTCAATGGACACTTGGGTTGCTTCTACTTCTACGCTATTGTGAATATTGCTGCTATGAACATGAATTAAAAATTATCTGTTTGAGTCCCTGCCTTCAATTCCTTCAAAGGTGGAATTGCTGGGTCATATAGTAATTCTATTTTTAATTTTTTGAGGAACCACCATACTGTTTTCCATAGAAGTTACCCCATTTTACATTGAATCGTAAATTTTATGGTAAATGAGTTACATCTCAGTAAAATTGTTATAAAAAATATAGTGGTCCCAACCTTCAGTTAGCTTATAACCTAGAGATAGGAAGAAGAGTTCACAAGTATCCATTCTATATGGTAAAGTAAGTGATGTACAAATTTCTTTGGTGATTCAAAGGAAAGAGACTATTTTTAGTTGGATGAATCAAGAAAAGCTTCAAGATAAAGATATTTGGAGAAATACTTGAAGAAAGATCATATTGAAATAAGTGAAATGGGGAAAGCTGAAGCAACCAGACTGGGGAAGGGAAAAGGAAAGTGAGCAATAAGCAAAGGCAAGAAGAACAGAAAATGTGGAAAAATCATTTGATGGCAAAGATGTCATTGTCCTTTCCCCATACCACTTTATTTTTCTCCTGGGCATGTAGAAGACTGTATTTTCTGGACCCCTTGTATCCTGGTAGGGCCTGTGACTAATTCTGGTCAATGAAATGGAGGAGGTGGGTGGTGTGGGATCATGATTGGTCCCTACAATCTCCCACAAGATCCCTCGTTACTACCAGGATGTAGAAGATGCAGGGAACAACTATAAGGCCTTGAAGGAGGCCGTTGAGCAGGTGCTGGCAAACTATCACCTGAGGGCCAAATCCACGTCACTGCCTATTTTAGTACTGCCAGTGAGCTAAGAATGGTTTTGCATTTCAAATAGTTGAAAGCAACAACAAAGAATATTTTCTGACACATGCAAGTTATATCAAATTTCAGTCCCATAAATAAAGTTTTATTGGAACACAATCACACAAATTTGACTCCATACTATCTATGGCTGTTTTTGTGTGCAGAGTTGAGTAGTTGCAAAAGATCATATGGCGCAGAAAGCTTAAAATATTTACTATCTGGCTCTTAACAAAAAAAGTTTGCTGACCCTTTTCCAAAGG
>NW_027550852.1:0-1860 GCF_008692635.1 Crocuta crocuta
ATGATCTGAGCTGAAATCAAGAGTCGGACACTTAACCAACTGAGCTACCCAGATGCCCTGAGAAGTCTAGTTTTACTATTTTCCCAACTTCTTGATGAGTCTACAGTTGTTTTATAGAAAAGGTGTCCACCAGTGTCGGGTTCTCCCCTCATAGGGCAGCATTTCTGGAGCCCAGTCGTTAACAGGCCACCTGATAAAATGCTTGTGCTTGGAGCCAGTGCTTCGCGGTGGCAGTCATTACCGTCATGAAGATTGAGGTTTATGTCTACTCTCTCCACAGCCACGTAACCTTTTCTCTGGGGCGCATTTCCTCCGTCTGGACACTGAGAAGAAAGAGGAAGGTAGCGAAGGTCCCATCAGGTCCTGAAAACAGTCATGAGGCTGTAGGGCAGGAAGGACCGTGTCTGTCAGGACCCTGGTCAGGAAGAGCTCCCCCACGGGGAGCAAGAATGGGGCCAAGGCAGGTGGGCACGGGCAGAAGAAAAGTGAAGGACCGGGAGCCTAGGAGATGAGGAGAGTCTCCTCAGAAGCTCGGCAGAGCGGGCCGAATGTCACTTGGGAGAGAGACTGGCCGGCAAGGTCCAAGGCCCGTGCATGCCTCTGAGCCACCGAAGCCGCCCGGGGGGCCGCGCGCCGTGCCTCTGGGAGAGACAGGCGTGAGGCTTGCTGTGTTCCCCAGGAGGAGGGGGTAAGAGCGGAGTGTGTCACCTACACGGTTTCCCCCTCATATGTTTAAGGAGCCAAGGGAAATGAATCTCTCTTTTTCTTTTTCTCTCTCCTTTACTTTAGTAGTATAACCAAGAACTGTACCAGGTAATGATTTTAGTTTTCATTTTATGGGCCTTATAAATGACCAATATTTATCTCCTTTTTCACATTGGATATTAGGAAGGATAGGGTCAAACGTAGGACCCACAGAATCAAGGATACATAGCAAACATTTTATGTACTACCTCCTTGTTGAACTCATCTTGGCATTTCTTCTCTCCTTCAAAAAATCTAGGGGTGCCTGGGTGCCTCATTCGGTTAAGCGTCCGATTCTTGATTTCAGCTCAGGTTATGATTGCATGGTTTCGTGGGTTCGAGCCTTGCTTGGGATTCTCTCTCTCCCTATCTGTCTGCCCCTTCCCCACCTGAGCTTTCTCTGTCTCTCTCAAAATAAATAAGTACAAGTTAAATTTTTTTTCAAAAAACCTAGGTGCAGTCATTCAAATTTTAAATTATATTTTCTTCCTGTAAAGTCTTTTTTATGTAAGCATCCTTAAATTGTTCCTCAGACTAATAGGACTGAATTATATCGATGGAATATGAACACGTATGAGAAAATGATGTGGAAACATTTTTCCGAGAATACCGATATAAAAGATGGAGATTTAGATTGTAGGAGGGTTGTCATACCTTGCTGTTCACATCAGAAGAAAATGCAGAGGAGTTAGGAACTTTGTGAGAGATGGGTGTTCAGGGACATGGAATCTGCAGATCCAAAGTCAGTCTGAGAAATTGACAAAAGAGAATATTGAGGACAAGTGGTTTTCGGTACTGCACAAGTAAGCATGCTGCCCGTGTTCCACAAGGGACTCTCTAAGACAGCAGTTAAAGGGAGGGTACAAATGACAGAGCATATGTTATAATCGTGGAAAATAATAAGTGCTTAATGATCCAGTATGAATGTGTAACTACTTAAAAGTAAGAATGGGGTGGGGTGCCTGGGTGGCTCGTTCGGTTAAGCACCCAGCTCTTGATTTTGGCTAAGGTCACGATCTCGCAGTTCATAAGTTTGAACCATGATCTCATGGTTTGTGAGTTCCATCCAGTGTTGGGCTCTGTGCTGGCAGTGTGGACGCTGCTTGGGATTTTCTC
>NW_027550853.1:0-1850 GCF_008692635.1 Crocuta crocuta
TTTAGCTATTGTGGAGAGTGCTGCTATGAACATTGGGGTACACACTCACATAATCTATAGTTCATGGAGCCAGAGATTCTCATGACAGGGTGGCTAGAGGATGCCAAGGGACCACCCTCATCTACTCTTTGAACTACCACAAAGTGGCCACCCAGCCCTTGTTCACCTGCCTTCAAGGATGAAGCTCCACTATCTGCTTCCTCCTCAATTTTGAGCATGGACAGCTTTAGAGAAAATTCTTTCTTGGGTTGAACTGAAGAACTGTTTTCCTTTGGCTTTCCCCCAGGAGAATCTGCCCTCTGCGGCCACACAGACATTGTTTCTCCCTCCGCTCCCTCAGATCATGACAGCCCTTCAGAACTCTGAGAACAGAGATCATGTTCCCTTGTTTCCTCTGTTCCACAAAGCTCCAGCTCCTTCATCAGCTTCTTATGGGACCTGGAATTTAGCCCCTCACCCGTCCTTCTGCACTGCATCATGAATTCTTCCTTCCTGTTCCATTCTGTGGACCTCCTCAAAGAATCATCCATAACAACCTTGGATACTGTGGGGCTCCCACCTGAGCCCTTGCCAGCTACCTGGCTTACCAAATTTTCCCTATAAGCAGGGGCCAGATCTTATCTAAAACCTGCCTTGCCACATGCTGCTGTCCCTGCCTTTCCAAACAAGAGCTGCACTTGGAACCCATGGATTTTGGGGGCTAGGAGCTCTTCCCAGCACTTGCTTTCTAGACTGGTTCTCCCAAAATTTTGAATCCAAATCAATTGATGATGGCTTTCCCAAAGCTTCTCCCTTTTCTTCTGACTCATCCATCTTCGTACTTCTCACTAACTCCACTAAATACTCCATGTTTCATCTCAACACATCTTCTCTCCCTCCCTCACTTGCGAGAGCAAGGCTCAAAGCACTCAGCTATGGGGCTCCCCCTTTCACCTCATGAGGTCATAGCAAGTTTGATTGCATCTGGATGGTCTGCCACTGCTGCCTCTCAGCCCATAGCCCCTGGAGAAACCCCGGCACCCTCTTGGCTTGGCTTATGCACTGGTCCAGGCCCCAATTTCCTGCCCTGTCAATCAGAAGGAAGTGGCACCCTTCCAACCTGAAGAGTATGTCTCACTTCTCCACTTCCTGCCACCCCAAGACTGATGGATTCTTTTCCATTAGCCATGATCTCTTTAGTAGTAGATCTCCCTTTGCTGAAACCTGCTGACAGGGCAGGAGGGTGGGGTTAGGGACAGGAGTGAGTGGTCAGTATAGGGAAGCAGACATGAGTCGGAGTTTCCTTAGGACCCTGCAGATCCAGGGACAAGGGAGGCTAGGGATAGCTAGCCCCAGACCTGAGAGCAAGATTGACCTCTACATCTGGCTCATGGTGGTAAAAAGTCAGGGGTCAAGTCTGGTGAGCATCTTTGTTCTCCCTGCCCTTCCTGTGGTATCAGAAGCCCTGCTTCCAACTCCAAAACCCAGGCAGCATGTGGCAAGCAGCTGGCTGGAGGTTTCTGTGACTCACCAACATCAGGCCTGAAAATGGATGAGCCTTTGTGTGCAGCTGAGGGAGGTGGGCCCTAGTGGGTATAGTTCTAGCCTCACGGATGGGCTGCTTTCCCTTCTAAAGGCTCTGGACCAAAACTAAAGGGACTGCAGGAACTGCTGGGCTTAGGGCCCAATGATCATTCTTTGATTCTTATTCAGTATATCTTTGCTGACTTTTACTACCAGCATCAGACTCTTCTGACTCCTCCTTGGAAGACCAAGCAGGGGGTACAGGGCCCTAGGTAGTTGCTTCCCTAGCCCAGACAAGGTCTCCAGAAAGTTACCTGGCTTTCTCCCAACACCAGCTCTGTCCCAAA
>NW_027550854.1:0-1862 GCF_008692635.1 Crocuta crocuta
CTACCATGAGACTTGCATCCTAACTTATCAGTGGGCAAAGGAGTCACCTGCACCCTGACATGACCAGAGATTCTAGAACAATGAGCCCTTCAAGCCAGGAGGGAGGGCAGTTGAGTGCCCGGGACCCTGGGCTTGCCAAAGGAGCCTTCAGAGCATCAGCCTTCCAAATGAGCAGACCACAGGGCAATCAAGTGTCCAGAATACTGGGCTTGCCAAGAGCCATCAGGCCATGATATCCGACCCAGCTCTGCCCTAGGCCAAGGGGTCGGTTAGACAGTGTGTTCATCACGTGCCCTTGGATCTAGAACCTTCCAACCCGGCAAAGCACAAGGAAATCAAGTCCCCAGGGCATTTCAATTTCCAGGACCCTTCACCACGAGCCCTCCAACCCAGCTCTTCCCTGAGCCAAGGTGATACCTGGATGACGGGCTTACGCATTCCCTTGGGCATAGAAGGCTTCAATCCAGCTCACGAGAAGGCCAAGGAGTGTCTGGAACAGAAAGCTCACCATGTGCTTTGGACCTGGAGGGCTTCCAATCACCTCTGCACATGGCCATCGACTCACCTAGACAGTGGACTTAGCATGTGCTCTAGGATCTGGAGCCCTACAACCCATCTCTGTACTTGGCCAATGAGTCGCCTAGGCACTGTGCTCACCAGGTGCCCTAGGACATCGAGAGCTCCCAACATGCTCATCACTAAGCCAATGAGTGACCTGGAGAGTGTCTCACCATGGAACCTGTGACTTGGATCCAGGCATCAGAACCCTGGGCTTGCCACAGGCTGCATGGCACAAGCCCTTCAAATGAACTCTGCACTAGGCCAAGTAGTCTCCTGTAGAGTGGGCTCAACACATGACTTTGCAACTGGAGCCCTCTAAACAACAGAGAGCAGGGAAAACAAACACTGGGGTTGCCAGTTGTCCTCCAGCTATGAGACACCCATATGTGCCCAGCACATCACCCATAAGTCCACTGGACCCATGGCCAAATGGGAGTCTTCAATCCTTGAGCCACCAACCCAGCCTAGCACTGGGCAAAAAACTCACTGTGACACCGGCCTACTCCCCCCCCTCCCGACTTGGAGCCCTCCAAACCAGCCAAGTAGTGGGGGATCAAATTACCAGAACATCAGTTCCACTGGGATTCCTGTGACCCGAAGCCCTCTCTTCCAACTTATCACTGGGCCAATGAGTCCCCTGGATACTGTGCTGACCAGGGGAAACTTCAACTAAATTCCCTGCATCTCAGCAGGGCACAAGACAATTGAGTCCTTTCTCACCTGGGACTGATATCAACTTAAGTCCTTGTGGTCTGTCACCTGCACAGTCTTCAAGTATTTTGGGAGTTCTCCTCGGAAGAAACTGACACCAGTCCCTAAAAGATGAGTCAGACTGGTGGTTTGAAGACTGCATTAAAAGTCACAGCGGGAGAAGGGGAAGCTGGGAATGAGTTGTAGAGTACAAAGGAATCATTGGCCAAGGTCCTCCAGATTAAGCAGAGTTGCTCCTACCTGGAGAGGTGCAGGCCTTAGAAGACCAGGCCCAGCAGTGTGGTGAGAGGCAGACTCACCTCCATGAGGTGGAGCAATGCTTTGTGCCCACGAAGGACTTCCTGGAAGATTTTGCCTTCCAGGCAAGGTTGTCCAAGTGCTGATGTCCTCCCACCCACCCAAGATGGTACAAAAGAGGGGCTGGGAACATGTGACCATCTCCAGGCTTTGGGGCGTCGCATGAGTTTACAATTTAAGTGAGTTTTACATCTTTTAAAATGTTCATTTCATAGGAAGTTGGTAAGACAGGGGAGAAGTAGGGCGTCCCATACTTCCCGCCTGCATCTCTCAAACAAAGAAGGGCTGAAGCC
>NW_027550855.1:0-1848 GCF_008692635.1 Crocuta crocuta
TTAATTTTCAGTGGCAATGATTCAATGTTTTATATATATAGATTTTTATTTTATATGATTTTTAATGATTAACTTAGGAATTTTAAATTGTACACATATCATATGTGAAGCAATCCAATATCTTTACTATTCATCTAAACAGTAAAAGACCATAAAATATTTTAACTGTGGCCAACCCCATTGTGACATACACAATTACGGCTATATATTTCAGTTTTAGTTTATAAGTCTACAATACTCATTTTTAGCTTTATATAATTATGGCTTGTTAATTTTATTTGCATATTTGGTCTTTATTTTGTCACAGAAATCTCAGATCTTCCGTATAAAATCATTTTCTTCCCACCCTAAGTTTATTATTACTTAATGAATTCAGAAATACTGAGTTCATTACATTCCAAGAAATATAGCTGTTATGATTGCAGCATATGAACAATAGAGATAACAATCTTTGTCCATCCTTTAGGTTTTTTTTTTTTTTGTGGTTATCTCTTTGTGGCAAAACATATTGCATATCTAAAAATGCTCATTTTTCTCACCCTTATTTTCAAAAGCTATGTTTGCAGAGTCTACAGTCTTAGCTTCACTTTGATTTTCTTTCAGCAAATAGAAGGTATCATTCCATTTTTCTTTGGTTCTGTTGTTTTTGAGAACTTAGCTCTTCTTCTTTCTTTAATATCTCTTTTGAATCTCTAGAATGTTTTAAGATCTTCTGATTGTCTTTGGTAATCTGCAGTTTCCCTATAATGTGTTTATATGTATCTTTCCTGCTTACAATTATTTAGAAATTCTGAGGTTGTTATTTTTTATTTGTTGTGAAAAATGATCAGTAATTACCCATTCAAATATATTGGCCTCATACTCTTTCATATTTAATGGCTTTTCTAGTCTTTACTAATTAAGGAACATACTTTGCATCTCAGATTTTTGCCATTTCTCTCATTTGCTCTGTCATTTCAGCAATGTGTGTGTGTGTGTGTGTATGTGTATGTGTGTACACACATACACTGAGGCAGATTTATATTAGAAAGTTCTTGATACCTTTTCAAAAATGCATGGTTATTTTATATGTATGCATATACACACTGGATTCTTTAAATTTTCAATTTTTCATATTATATTTTAAAGTTGTATTTGAAACATTTTCAAATATGCTTATATTTTAGACTGCTTATAACTTTTACTTTTTTTCAGTACTTGTTTCTTTTTTAACCATACTAAACTTACTCAGTAGTTTCTGATCATTACAATAACTGAAGTCTCCACATGTATAATTTGTCTGTTTTTTCTGATGGCATTTATTCATGATGCTTTCCTTTGGTGGCAGGGGGAGGAGAGCGGTTTGTGAGTTTGACAGTGAGATTCTGTTTTTAAACATTATATTTTAGAACTATCCAGGACTAGGTTATAAGTGGGTTCCTCTGAAAAACTATGTCTGCTTCTAGTGTATGCCTAGGGACTCTATACCCAGAACTTCTTTAAATTACATTTGTGGCTTGAGGCTTTCAGATCACACAGGTAGTGTGATTTTCCATTATAAGAGCATCTGGAAGTTGTGTTATGATTGTGATTTAGTAAAGACATTATTATGGACTGCATGTTTTTGTCTACTCCAAATTCATTTATTGAAATCTTATCCTCCCATAAGACAGTATTAGGAGGGTGGGGCCTTTGGGACATAATTAGGCCATGAGGGTGGTGCCTCTCCTTTTCTTCTTCTGAGAACACTAATGTCATTGTAAGTGTCTGAGCTGAATAAGACTGATATTTTTCTACCCATTTAAAAAAAATACTGGTATTTAAATTTATTTAATGTTTATTTATTTTTGAGAGAGAGAGAGAGAGAGA
>NW_027550856.1:0-1858 GCF_008692635.1 Crocuta crocuta
GAGATGCTTACTGTCAGTTGTCATCAGTTGTCAGTTGTCGTCAGTTGTTGTTACCCCTGTTATGTCAGCAGGGCCGTTAGGGGTCTCTGAAGCAGAATGGGTATCAAGTATGGGCAAATCAAAGCATTATAAGTTTATACATAGATGAGTTGACCCTGCACATTTGTTCTGCTGCTTAACAAGAATCCTAAAGCTCTGTGGTAATACAGCATCCCTTGCTCTCTAACAGTGAAGAATGTATTTTTTGTGTTATCAAGGCATTACTTGTAGAAAGATCTGACTTTTAACTCTACACAAGGTTTGAAAGAGCAGCCCTTTGCCCCAAGTGCTTCCTGACCTGCCCTCTTGTCCAGAGGCAGCGGCCCTCGATTCTTCTAGCTGTCTTCCCCGCCATTTACGTCTGTATTTCTAAATGGTGTCCTTTTCCTTTCCTTTCCCTCCCTCCCTCCCTCCCTTCCTTCCTTCCATTTTTAAAAATATTATTTGACTTGGTTTTCTACTCTGGAAGGCAAGGACTTGGCTCATTCCTGCACTTTTTTTCTCTCCTCGTCTTGGTATAGAGGTAGCACAACTTCTAGTCAAGTGTCCATTCAGAGTGTACATTATGACACAAGTATTGCTTATGACAGCGAAGTTCTTGGTGTTCATATTTCCTTTCTTGTGTCCTCCCTGGCCCTTGTAATTTGCTGTGTTTCTTGAGCTTCATTTTTTGTCTCCCCAGTTCTCTGACCCTTCAAGGGCCTTGGCCCTTGCTGCCAGAGCGCCTCTTCGAGCTTCAGCATACCAGGTTCTCCACTGGTTAGTGTTGCTCCTGGGAAGCACCTGTCCCCGGCTCTGCTTCCCCTTTATCCTGGGAATCCATTCTTCCCTTTGGTTGTGTTGCTTTGTGGGTGGGTGCCCCCTCCTTTCTTGATTTACTCCCTTGTCTTTCAGTAGCTTGCTGAGGAAAAGTGGGGGAGAGTAGGCAGCCGGCAAGGAGGAAGCTGGTTGATGCACAAGTCCCTTAGAAGGCATGGATTTGGGGTGTGGCTGGAGATGCGATAGTTGGTAGAAAGTCTGCAAAGACTGCACGGCGCCCAGACCCCTTCCCCCATGCCAGCAGCAGATCTATTCCATAGAAGAATGCAGCCAGAAGGGGTTCTGGATTTGGGCATCATGTAATGATGAAAATGGGTATTGAATGAAAGTTGGTGTACTGAATGGGACAACCGAGGCCCCCTGGGCTCTCACAGCGCTGGCATTCAGGCTTCTAACCTGTCATCTCCCACCCCAGGATATCAGAGCATTCCAATCTGTGGGAACTGGCAGCCTGATTCCTGTTTGTCGCCCAGCCAGGATACTTGCCTGACCCTTGGACTAAGGTCGTCAGTTGGTTAGTGGCAGAGTGTGGCAGCAACAGGCTCATTGAAGAAGAAGGTTACTGTTTTGTTTTGTTTTTTTTTTCTTTTCTCAAAAGAAACTGTGAAAGACTTGAAAATGCCTCAAAAGTGCATTTGTCTGATTCATTTCGGTTTCATTTCTGTATCCCACTGAGCTTTGTACCTTGTGGCTGCCTGTAAATCCTTGTTGAATAGAAATGCCCTTAATTAAGCCTTTATATGATTTCTGAGTTGGTCGTATTCTACTGTCTGCCGTTTGGAAAATCCGTGTCTTACCTGTTGCTCTGCCTACCTGACTGAGGCGCTGGTGTGAAGGGCCTCACACCATCTTTTGTGTTCCTTTTTTTTTTTTTAAGTTTTTAAAATATTTTGTTTATTTTTGAGAGAGAGAGAGAGCGCGCGCGCATAGCTGAGAGGGTTAGACAGAGGGAGACAACCTGAAGCAGGCTCCAGGCTCCAAGCTGTCAGCACAGAGCCCG
>NW_027550857.1:0-1866 GCF_008692635.1 Crocuta crocuta
CCACACAGCAGGCGGTCGTGTGGCGCTGGGTCCGCAAAACCTGCTGAGAACGTGCCAGCACACACACGGCATGATTCACACCAATCCACGACTTACCGAAGGAGGAATGTCCAAGAAATGGCAGCTCCGGCAACGGACCTACAAAGGCCCCGAGTGTGTGGAGAAAACCGCTTTCGCGAGCGGGGCGGCACCACTGCGTGTCCCTCGCCTCCCGACTGACAATCGTGGCGCCTTCCCAATCCAGAGTCCAGCTGACTTGGCTTTGTGTGTTGGGTTATTTATGTCTGAGACCCACTTGCAGCTGAGAGAATTTCGGGAAACTACCAGCAAAGGCCGAGGGGTTTCCGAGACTCCGTCCCCCAGATGATAAGACATACACGGAACTGTCACTGAGAAAGGGTGGTGTGTGGCGCACACCCACGGGCCCAGCAGAGGCCTGGGCGCCCAGTGAGCGAGGCCCCGCCAGGCCACGGGACACCCGGGAGGCGGGCTGGAAGAGGCCGCCCGGCCCTGGAGACACCTGGCCCACACTTCCACGATGTGGGCGTCCGTTTCCGTGGCTCAAGGCACCGCCGCTGGGGCCCCAGGAGAGCCCCACGGCAGCCTGCGGAGGCGGAGCCTCAGCATCAACAACCTGTGTTTGTTCGGCCGTGTGGACGTCGGGAATGTCTGCTGAATGACGGACGGACGTGACGAGCAGCGCCTGTTAGTAACGGGGCCATTTCATTAGAAGGAGGAGACGCCGTGCGCTCGAGAACGGCTGCCCGTTGCCGAGCGCCGGTGGCAGCGGCATCCTGGCGGGGCGGGCGGGTGTGGAGTGGAGCCGGGCCTGGGCCGGGGCGAGGAGGCTCAGGAAGCAGCAGGGCGAGGTGCGTCCAGGCCTGCGTCCAGGGCCACAACCAAGGACGACAAGGGGTCACAGTACCCAGGGACTCTCTGGGACCCTCCCCCACCACGGGCACCAGGGGAGCTGAGCCCCAGCTGAGTGTGGCGGATCTGAAGGTCAGCTGCGGCCGCCCTTGGTCGACGTCCTGGCCCGGAGGCATCGAAGACGCAGCTGCGCCTGGCCCTCCCTCCCAGCAGCCCTCGGCGGGGGCTGGCACATGCCCCCTGCTGTCCCACAAGCCTTAACGCCAGGGCCCCCCTCAGCGGGCTCACCAAGGAGGAAGGTTCAGCGTCCCCTGTCCAGGAACCCAACTCCAGGCCTCCCCACAGCCAAGGGCACAACGGGGCTGGCACCTTGGACACCATACCGCTCCTGCCCGCCCTGCACACACTGCCCATCACCCAGCCCTCCACCATCAGCAGGGCCTTTCAAGGGCTGGGGCTCGGGGTCACCTTCCCCCTGCTCCCCCAACGCACACCAGCACCCATGCCCAGCAGGTCCCATCTCCCGTCTCCCGTCTCCCGTCTGCAGGCAGGACACACGCAGAGGCCAGAGCAGGGCAGCCCGGGGGGTGAGGACTGCCACCGCAGGGCCGCAGGGGGGACTGAGGGGACAGGAGGCCTTTCTCTCCGAGACCAAGGGACCCCGAGGCCGGCCCCCCAGCAGCAGCACCCCCTGCGACGTCGGGGTAGAACCAGGACGCTGGCTGGGCACGGAGGCCCCGCCCCCAATGCCCACAGCCTGGGCAGGATGAGTAGGGGGCATGGGGGGTGGCTGGCCGTGGAGCCCCGAGCCCAGCACACTCACACGTGCGCAGGCTGCAGGCGGCCTGGCACCACCTGGCCTGGGCCCGCGGGGGCAGCAGCCTCCCGGGGGGCGCTCTGCCTGCCCTGTGGTTTCTCTCAGAATCACCGGCCTTTCCAGGGAACTGGGCTCTGCCCTTCTGCCCCCCCGAAGCACGTGGGGGCGGAGGGGCCCTG
>NW_027550858.1:0-1865 GCF_008692635.1 Crocuta crocuta
ACAGGGTCTATCCATCAGGAAGAGCTAACAATTATAAATATCTACTCACCAAATATGGGAGCGTCTAAATATATAAAATGATTAATTACAAATAGAACACTCCTATCTTTGAGGTTCTAAAAAGATAGGATTTAGAATAATACCTTGCCTTTAAGGAGTGAGATATTCAATCAAAGGATTGAGGAACATTTGAGAGTGGATGCCATGGTCAGCAGACAGTTTTGCCACTTGCTGCTTCAAAGTCCACAATTTCGGTTATTTAAATGCATCTAGGGGGAGAATACACTTTCTGATAAGAAAGGAAACTTACTTTTTTCAAAACTCGTAAAAATTGTCAAGAATTTGTAATTGCCAGAGCTGACAGAGCTGTATTACCAAAGGAAGTGAAGACTCTGTGGTTCTATGTTTGCAAGATGACTAACAATAACAAGAGAAAAATGAATGAGCTTCACATACACATTGACAAATATGAAACTTCTACTTTGGCTCCTTTCCTAAAAATTCTTTTTATTTGTCCCAATAATTTTCTCTTTTAAGAGAAAATAAATTCAAGTGGGTTGTAAAAATAGATAGTTGATTCTGTTAAGGTAGAAACTATTACAAGGAGTATTTTGTAATGACCAGATTGAAAACATTAAAATATGTATGTGAGCTAAAAACTTTGCATCAATAGTCATACTGCAGATTCACTCTTTAAGTAGATAAGCAAAGTTTTAAGAAGTTTTAAACAGGAATGGATCTGTACAGCTGGAAATCCAGATAGTTCTATCTATTTCAATAATAAAATGGGCATTAACTACATGAGATGACTATGTGTTTCTGACATTTTCTTTGTGTATATAAAGGGTCAATGTTCTTTTTCTTTTATATGACAGTGGAAAATAATGTAATAATACACCCAATCTTTTGCCATTTTTTCTTTCTTATATTTGTCTGACATCACACATTTGACTTTCCAAGTCCCCATGTGGTCCAGGAAGCAAAAATTCTGAGAGGTCCTTACATGGGAAATCCCCTTCCCTCTGCCCCCTCATACCTAAAGGCAAATCAATCATATGCCTGTAGCTTGACAGACTTGGCTTTAAAAAGAAACACTTTTTATCCTGTGAATTTTCTTATAGTTGTTGAGGTATAATTTCTTTTTGCTGAAAGACTGCCCAAAAATGGCTGAGCAGGAAGCACATTAGAATTACACTGCTTATGCTATTCATGCTTATAGTTTATGCTGTTCATTCATAGCTGTTAGCATTGAGGCAATTGTGTATTGCAACAGTGACAGTAAACAAAGCCTTCCCAACTTTCTGTCAATTTTCCAACAAGTTCTGGGAAGAGGGATTTGGTTTTGACCAGCCCATCATTCAGTCCTGTTTTGTTTTTTTTTTTGGTGGTATCTCCATAGCCAAGATACAACATTCAGTTATAAGAACAAACTTATATTCCCACTTCAAACATACACTTTTATTATGTTCATTTTAGTAGATGATGGTTATCTTGGAAGTAATTTTGAAGAAAACCTTCTAACCCATGTGGTCTTTATTAGGCTAACTTGGTACTTAACTCATGTAATTTTACATTGTTTTATTGTTATGTCTGTCCCCACAACTAATGTTTAAAGTTTTCCAGAGAGGGGGACCAAAGTTTCATCAGCACCAAAGATGGCCACCTACGAGCAGTGGCCATGTATTCCATGTCCCTATTTTGGTGATAATCATGGCCACTCTCCACTACACTGCCCAACATATTACTTAGAATATTTAGGCATGCAAAGTAGGAAATAACTCATTAGGGAAAAAATAAAAAAAACTTCCAGTCACTTTAAAGCCCCTCCTGCTTATTTCAAAATTCTCAGAACCAGTTGAAAATGA
>NW_027550859.1:0-1870 GCF_008692635.1 Crocuta crocuta
TTTTTTTTTTTTTTTTTTTAAAGGAAGGAAGTGATAGGAAGTTAGAGAGGAAAATGTTGAAACAAAGAAAACAAGCCTTTAGCTAGCAATCCCTGCCACCTCCCATGCAAAAATGTCTGCTCCCTGACATTGAGAATGTTGTATCATTTAATAATCATAAAACACACTGTGGGGTTGGCCTTGGGTGTTAGTTTTAGATTAATGCTAGATATTATTAAGAACTGCATGTAATATAATACTTTTCAAAAGTCTGAAAGACCATTTGCTTTGTCTTGCTGCCAGCATTTCTGCGATTTTCCATTGCACAGGAGGACAGAATGGAGGGCTAGAAATCCTTTTGTGCTCTGAGATGGTCTCTCCTCCCGCTTTGATGTGTTCCTCATAGTCTGATACAGGAAGCCTTCTCTGGGGCAGTTTTAATATACTGTGTGCTTATGAATCCACGGCTCTGATGCTTTTATTTCTATTCTCCTCGATCAGGTAGGTTGGGATGGTTACTAGCTCGTTGTGCACAGGGCTTTTATTCTTCAGATTGTCAGATGATGACAAAAAGGGAATGTATGTAAGTGTGTGCATCTTTGGGCCAACATGCCTGCAACTTCATCAATATGCAGATTTCTTTCCCCCCTCACCAATCAAAAATTTTTTTTTTACCAAGATTCAACTTGGCAAAAACCAACTTTAAAATTTGCCAATTGATTCATAGGATTGGAAGTGTTATCTGTTATTTCTGCTAGCAGTTCTCTCTGTGGGTCCCTCTCACTATCCATGAAAACTGAAATATTTCCCCCAAACCTTCAGATTGCATGGCAGAAGGATTCTGTCTGGGCAGCAGCCCCTGGTGAGGCTGACAGGTGTGTGGTGGACCGGCGTTGGAGCACTGCAGTGCTTCCCATACTGTGGGCCTCGTGATCACCTCGGAGGTTAAGAAAGATGCAGATTCCCGGGCTCTGGGCTCAGACCTACTGAAATAGAATTCTTGAGTTTGGGACCTGTGGATCTGCAATTGGTTTTCAGTCACACAGATGATTCTGAGACCTGCAGGCCCAGAGGACTGGGACGTGTCATTTGAGAAGAAGAAGACATGACAGGGGCTAAGGAGGAAATCTTACAGATATTTGTTTGCATTTCAGCTTTCGATTCCCAAACCTTGCTGGGAAGAACAATGGCAAGGGTCACAGTGGGTTCTGAGAAGCAGTGATTTGGGGATATAGGGTAAGCAGGATATGGAATTGTGAGAGTCTGAGCAGGAATAGCAGGGACCAAGTGACAGGTTTGCATTCTGGGGGTTTATTAGAAAATAGAAAATAAGTGATGACTGGAACATTCTGATATCATGTGTATTGGAGATCATTGATTGTAAATCTGGCAGACTCAAGCTCAAAACAATACACACAGGAAAAGCTGTAGAGCGAGCTGGACCCAGAGGAGTTGAAAGTATGGCCAGTGATCTCTCTTGCAGTTCCCTTGGTTATGAGAGAGCAGGGTACCTCCATCAACCATCCCCCAGTCTGTACCAATGGAAAAGTTCCATATAGGAACTCAGGATGCACTCGCTGAAAGTAAAGTTGTAAAATGGAGTGGATGCGAGGCAGTCAAAATAAACTACTCTTTCAACCCAAAAGCAAACAAACCAAGGAGAATCAGTCGTACTATGTGAATAGCCAGCAGTCAGAGGCCCTTGGAGAAGCCGGATGAGGTGGGTGGTCAAAGGGCCAGATTAAAACCGGGAACTTCATAGGAACAGGGGCAGAAAGAGATACAGTTGACTGGAGGGCAGGCACTCTCTAGTTAAAGGAAGACCTGTCATCATGTTAATCTGCTTATAAAAGATGCAGGGGGCTGGCCTTTGCTCCTCTGCCACTGGACC
>NW_027550860.1:0-1870 GCF_008692635.1 Crocuta crocuta
TCACAGTTCATGGGTTCGAGCCCTGAGTCAGGCTCTGCACTGACAGCATGAAGCCCACTTGGGATTCTCTCTTCCTTTCTCTTTCCCCCCTCCCTTCCTGAGTCATGCCCTAATTCTCTACCTTCTGAACCAGTGGAAGAGCCTCCCCATTCCCCCCAACCATCCCCTCCGTCAATAAACAATTATTGAGCCCCTACTGTATATCTGAGCCTGTGCTTGGTGCTCAGGGGCCAGTGGTGGGCAACACTGAGCCTTTACCATTCATTTTACTGCGCTCCCAGTGAAATGGAGGTCAACACATAAATCCATGATTATAGCATGGCACATTCTGGGACAGAAGGCAACTGGGGACTCAGAATTGGGAGCAGACTGGGGCATGGTGTGGGACCGGCATCTGTGAGGAGTGGGACCAAATGTGGCTTTGATGATTAGGAAGTGCAGATCAGAAGATGAAGGAGAAGGGGATGTTCTAGGTGGCAGGAACGGTGTGTGCAAATGGGCGGTCATGACCAGCATGCTGTGCCGTGGGAACCAGACCACGGGAACTAGTTCAAGAATGAGCACATGATCCAGGCCTGGTCAGTGACTTCATCCTGGGACTTTGTGGGAATATTGGGCAAGCAAGTTGCCCTTTTCTGCTGTAGCTGCTGGGGGCCTCCAGGAGGAGGGCTGCTTGGATGGGAAGCTCACTCAAAAGAAAGCAGATCTGAGCAACTGGATCCAGCCATACCTGAATTCCCTTGAACTTCTCAGCTACATAAGTCTATACATTCCCTTTTCCAGCTTAAGCCGATTTGAATATCTTCTTATAACAGAAATGGACCCAATTAGAAGAGTTAGTGTCCCCATTCTCCCACAGCCCCACGAGGTGACCTGCTGGCATTTGCACATGGGTCACTGACTGCCTAGTTACTAGGATCCACAGGTCCGGCTCTCTCTAAGGTGATGGTCCTGGGGAGAGCTTTAGGAGCTGGAGTCTTAGAGAAGCAAAGTGACAGGCCCTCTGAAGGACTGGGGGCAGGGGTGGGGGGAAAGGAGATCAAAATGCAATTTGCAGAGGCTGGAATTGCTCACTGAGCCAATCTAATTTGAGGTGGCCCACGTTGCAGACAATTTCCACAATTTCCTGGACTCCTCACTGCTCACCTCAGGGCCAGTCTGACCGTGACGGTTCCATTATTAGGTTTGGCAGGACTGAGATGTCACTGCACCCTCCTGCTAGATCAAACAAGGAAGTGGTGGGGGTAGGGGAGAAGTGATTCCTCTCCCCACCCCTCCCCTCCCAGGGGAGCAGCTTCCCAGCTGCTACCAGGGCTTTCCGTGGGTGGGTTGGGGGGAGGGGCCTCTGGAAGGCCAAGGGCTCAAATGAACCTTGACAGGTAATCATTCCTCATTGCAGCAGGTGAGCTGCGATTAGCGCTCAGGGCTGGGGATGGAAGTGGTCTTGCCTCGGTCAACTCCCTAGGACTCCAGCCTGGAAGTTACCGGAACTAGTGCAGGTGAGCTGAGTGAGGCTCTTTCCGTTATAGCCCAGGATCCACCAGCAGAAAACCCTTCTAGATTTTTCCTTGTTCAGTGAGCAGACCTCTCTGCTCCTATACCAAGAGCTCTGACAGGCAGGAACCGAATCTCATCCGTGTTGGGTCCCCAAAGCCCAGCACAGTGCTGGGCATGTTGTGGGGGCTTATTACATACTTCTTGCATAATTGGATAACTTTTATATATACGTACATGTATCGATGGAGAAAGGGATGCATGAGCCATGGAGGTCCATTCCAGGCCTTGGGAGTGCACTGTGCTATGGGGTCACCTACGCCAGGGTGAGCTGGGGAACGGGTGCTCCTCCTGGAGAGGGGGACCTGAGCTGGGA
>NW_027550861.1:0-1867 GCF_008692635.1 Crocuta crocuta
CCACCAGCCTCCTCTCTCAGAATCTCCTACTAGGTTCCTCTACCAGCACCATCCATTCCCAACCCATATTTTCCATCACTCCAGTAATAAATCTAAAAGGAATCTGGCTTCAGCATCACCACAAGGGATTTCCTGCCTCTCCTCCTCAACAGCGCCTTCATACTCCTGGTGGACGACATCATGAACTTACACCCGCTGCAGGGTCTCACTTAGAACCCCCTGCAGGTCGGGACTGAGCTCCAGTCCTCCTTCTTTGCCTCCCAGGGCTGCTCAAGTCCATTCCAGGCTGCCCGTTGTCCCTATCCAGGCCACAGCCCCCACTGCAGGTTTCTCTAGGTGGATGGTGCTCTGGGTTCCCAATGCCACCCAGGAGTCTACCCCCACCTCTGCTGCCCTTCCTGCTCTGCCGCTGGCCCCACCACTCCGTTCACAGTGAACACTGTGGCTCTAAAGCCCAGCCACCCCTCTGCCGGTGTCCACGCCAGTAGCTTAGACCATGCCCCTGTCTCTGTGGCCAGCAACACTACTGTTATGACACCATGGTCACAGCCCCAGCCTGGATGGTGGCTGTGGCTCAGGACACATCTGAGTGAGAGAAAAAGACAAAGAGCAAAGGGCCCTGCACATGCACCCTTGCATCAAGGCTTCCAGATGCTTACAACCTCCAGAGGCATCAGGCCAGCCACATGGGGGCCAAAGCTGGCCAGGACCCCCCAGTACTATGGAGATGCCCACTATGCTCCCCCTACATCTCCTGAGCACCCCTAACTGAGCTGAGCACTAAGGCAGGGGAAGGAAAGATGAGAGTGATGGCAATTGAGTAGTCATAGGGGTCATGGGTGGCCGGTTAAGGGTGACCCGAACTCACACTGGAAACTCATCCAAGAGAAAAACTTCTATGACATGCTTGGCAAGGCCTCTGCGACATCTCCCACCTGAGTCTAGACAAGCTGTGGCTTTGGACAAGGAGACCTACCTGTGCCAGATGTTTCTAAAGTGCTGCAAGTGCAATGACAACACAAGCTACCACATGCCCTGATGCTACAGGACAAGATGGCACAGTGCACAAGCCCTGCAACTGCTCTCACTGTGGGAGAGTTTCTCCCTCAGGATCATCTCAGCAGTCATGTTCCACAAGTGTCCTCCACAGACGGCCCTTCCGTTGTGACCCATGTGAGGCAGCTTTTGCCAAGAAGGATCCACTGCGGACACACACAGTGTGACACGAGGGGAAGGTGCCATGTCATGTGTGTGGCAAGATGTTGAGGTCAGCTTGTATTTTGGACCACAGGAAGGGGCACTGCCAGGACCTTCACCATGTCTGTGAGCTCTGCATCCAAGGTACTGGTGAGGTCAGTTCTAGGACAGTAGCCACAGTACACACCCTTCCCCCAGCTGTGGGCTCCCTCTTAGCCCAAGGGGGTGCCCTTGACTCTCAGCCACTTCCCTCCCAACCCTGGTGAGCTAACCTTTGGGAGAAGATAGAGTGGAAAGTGTAGGAAAGTCCCTTGGAAATCTTTCCTCTTCCCCCTCTCTCTTCCCACCACCACTTCTCTCTCCTCCCCCCAAATTTCCCTTCCCCCATTAACCAAGGAGCCTTCATAAGGAAAAGAGATGCAAAAACAAAGATGTGATGGGAAGAGAGACTCTCACAGATGAAGAGGGGAAAGCAGGGAGAAAGACAGTCAGAAGGAAGAGCTGAGGGTAGACTCAGTCCCAGAAAATCAGAGGAAACAAAGTTTTGCTAGTCAGAGAGACAGACAGGCCCACAGACAAACAGACCTGCCTCACAGAGATGGAGGTGAAGGAGGCAAAGAAAGATAGAAGACCAAAGAAAGACGGAAGAAGACAGGGATGCAGTGAGGAC
>NW_027550862.1:0-1870 GCF_008692635.1 Crocuta crocuta
CGGAGCCTGCTTGGGATTCTCTGTCTCATTCTCTCTCTGCCACTTTCCTGCTCATGCTTGCTCTGTCTCAAAAATAAATAAGTACATATTTTTTAATCAAAGGATGATGTAAAAAATGGCCAACTGGAAAATTTTATGCCTGTTCATATGTCTTTATATGTGCCCCCCAAAGGTGCTACTTAAACAAAGCACATAAGCAGATTGCCTTTGGGTCAGGGATGAGTCCAGACCCACCCTGTTTCCATCTACCTTGACCTTTCCAAGCAGTAGTGCCTTCGTCCGCATGTGTGTGACGCGCACCCCCCCGCCCCCCCCCGGGGCCCAAACCCTGGAGACCCCGCACTGGCCTGTTCATTCTAACTCTGGCCTGGCGTCTCCTTGGCTCCTGCCTGCAGTAGTTGTGACTCACCTCCCCTCACTGCCCACACCCCCTGGATGCCTCCCACGGCCGATCCCTCTCCACCATGGCCTCCATTTTCCAAGGGAGGGAGGTGAGACCGTTCCTGCGTGGAGGGACCTGCTGGGCATAATTATATGGATGCCATAATGATAAAAGGTCACTGTAGCAAATTTCTCAGAAAGGCTCTTTTTCCTGATGAATGGCTCTGACCTAGTTATCAGATGAGAGCCCATAGTCTGTTCCTCACTTGCCTGGAAGCTCTCAGCTCTGTTTTATACCCATCTACAGCAATGATCCCAATGTCTGCATGGCCACCCAGTCTTCATATGACCCTGTCGGTCATGTGGAAAAGACACCAACCAGGCAGACAGACAGATGTGGTGTTTGACTCGCCGGCCTATCGTCAGCGAGTCAAACGAGTGTGGGCATGTAATTTAACGTCTCCAAACATCAATTTCTCTCTGTGAAAACAGAGATGTAATACCTAGTCTCCAAGTGGGTCTTATTTTTGTTGAGATTCAATGAGCTAACGTCTGCACAGAAGCCTGCACCTGCTCAAAGGATGTGAATTCCCTTTCCTTTTTCTTTTCTAGATGAACCCGTCCTAGCTGCATTTGGATGCATTTGCAGAACAATCCTGATCAATCAAACGAACCAAGGAACATGAAAGCTGGGACTTTGTGGTGTCTGACCCATGGGCCTCTAGGATACCTGAATTATAAGTGATAGAACATTCAGGACCTAGCACCCCACTGGATGGGGGACGTGCATGAGCCTCATGTGCAGGCTGGTTCTCTATCTCGGTTCCCCCAAAGTGCTATGGGGGCCCCCAAGGCCCACCTCTGAGTAGGCCCGGAGCTGTGGCTGCGAGGCATCGAGAAAGGTCTCCAGGATGATAAACAAGCATGAGAGCTGGAAGTGGAGGGCACCGCATAGCCCGTGCGCGGCCCCAGGAGCACGTGGGGTGCTGTTTAAAAAGCTGTGCCTGCAGATAAGTTTGCGCTGCTAAGTTTGAGCTGTATGAACTCACTTCCTGCCCTCTGACCCCTTCTCTGGGGTAGGCATTACTTCGGACAAATGACAGCTTCGGTAGCACTTGAAATCAAATGTTTGGTTCATCAGAGGGAGAATGAGGCACCCTGTGCGGTGCCAGAAATTGGCCTTCCTGTCGCGTGGGAGCCTATGCCACCTTGTCAGGAGGAGACACAGCAGCAAGGGACAGGCAACTGAAGACCATCAGATTCAACAGGTACTTATAGGAGGGGAACCACGGGTCCCAGTGAGGACAGCTGTCTGTGGATGGTTTTCATCGGGCTCTTTTTCACTTTGTTTATCGATATGCACCGTACGAGTCTCCTCGAGGCACCAGAAAGTACCATGCACTGGGTGCTGGAAACATAGAAATGGGTTGTCCCACATTCTGGAGACCAGAAGTCCAAGATCAAGGTATCGGCAAGGCCAAGTCCTTCC
>NW_027550863.1:0-1875 GCF_008692635.1 Crocuta crocuta
CCCCCCCCCCAAATATTTTGAAACTCATAAGGATAAGAGCAAAATGCCAGATGAAAAACAATGTTAAGAATGAACAGAAGCACCACAAAGCAAGTGAAGGAAGAAAATTACATATATCCAAAATCTTCAAAATTTATGATTATAATAAAAATATTCTTGAAAACAAATGTTTGTAACATATGGCATTTTCTAGAGTGCTCCATATTCCCAACCAAGATCATCTACATTCTAATCAGTGACTGAAAATCACACGTAAAAATGAAAGACTTCACGACTATTTTGGGTGCATTTTCACCTTTTAAAGACTAATCTAAAAATAAAGGAAAACTACAAGAGAAGTAGTCCTGTATCCAACTTAGATATTTACATGGGCCCTTCAATGAATCTTGAATTTAACCTACTACTTTGATTAGATGTTTTTATATAATGAATATATTAGTTTAATGTTTTGCATGATGTGAGTAAAAATACATGTAATGAATGAAAGCATAACCACTCCTGTGGAATTTATTCAACAACGGGACATTTTGTTATGCTTTTTCAAAGCAAGATAAAAGGTGAATTGTTTTTGGGTAGAAATGAACTATGCATTCAGACAATCGAACCAACTGAGTCTGAGCAGTTTGAACAGTTCTAAGCACCAACTACTTCAAAAGAGTTTTCAAAAGCACATGTCTACCTACTCAAATAGTTTATATTATTGTGTATCCAGAAGGACTATTTTACAGGTTGTCAGGGTCACTCCCAGATAGATCATCAGTCTCCGACCTGGCAAACTAGAGCAAATATGGATGAAACGCCCACCCTGTTTGCACTCCACTTTTAGTCTTACAGACTATTTTAATCACTTATTCTGTTAATATTAATCTATAATCTGTAAGTCTGTAAGTCTGACTGTATAAAACTCCTAACTACTCACCCAGGAAAACAGTTGACTAAGGCCAACCAAAATATGCAGCATTACTTCAGTAATCAGCTCATCAAAAACTTCAAAGACCAAGTAACTTTTATTTATTTTTCTAATCACTAGATACACTTTTCATTCTTATTTAAAATGCCCAATATTTTTATCTGATTGGTCTAAAAGTTGTTGTTGCTATTACTGATTTGTTCTGATTGGCTTTCTGGTTGTTTATTGGTTTGTATTTTATTTGTGGACAGTTGAATTTCAAACAAACATTCCTACAGGATATCTTAAGTATGAATTTTAATTACTCTTATTTTACTCTTCCTAATTGCCATGCCAAAGTTTGCTTAGAAGTTACATGATATTTGGATGGGTGGGTGGGTCTTATTTTCACTTAGGAATTATTGAGAATGCATGGTCCTTTTAAAAACAACTTTTGACTACCTTGTACTATATCTAGTGATAGAAGGAAAATCACACTGGACTCGTATTACAGTATGTTGCCTTGACTACAAATCTAGTAGACTTTAGTCAAAGTCAAACTTTTCAGAACTTTTTCTTATCACTTATGAAATTCAGGATCCATTTCCTCCATTATTTCCACGTTATACGCTAGTGTTAATAGACTATCACTTTGTTTAAATTGATTGAAAGCTTGCTTCTTTCCCTTGATAGTCATATATTTGCATTTTGAGAGTAAAACAAAAATTGACGTTTTTATAAACTGGCATGTTTTTGATTTTTGAAACAAAAAATTTAGAACTCACTTTTAAATTATGATATAAAATGACAAACCGGTGGATGTTTCACGTTAAGATATGAAGGATCTGTGTTTACCTACAGATTTTTTATATAAAAGTCACCAAACTTCAAAACCTTACAACATGGTCGGTTATTGAGTGGTTGCATCATTTAACTGGACAGATGCTGAGTGTGAAGGACACACCTATTTGATATGTGGTCTACAA
>NW_027550864.1:0-1871 GCF_008692635.1 Crocuta crocuta
GCACGAGTGCAAGTACGGAGCTCCTTACTTCTCTGCCATCTTGCCGGAGATCCTACCTTTCTTTTAGGAATTCCCTACCTCCATCTCAGGGGTCATGATGAACTTGTTAATCAGATGCACTGCATTTTCCATGAGCCCCCAGTGCCTGGTCCCACTGGCCCAAGAACCCACATATGATCCAGGCTAGGCCATTCCATATCCTGAGATTCTGAGTTTTGTGCAGAATTGGAATTGAGTCATTTTGATGGCACAGCCTTAGAGATATTTCCTTTGACATTGATACTTCACCTTGATATCTTTCCTCAAATCTATTTCTTAGGGGGGTCTCCAGAGCAGTCCTGGCTCTTGTCCTCCTCAGGGATTGAAGTCCACAAGGTTTTCTGATTATATGGGCTTCTGTGGGTAGCTAATTAATTCTAGCAAATTACAGAAAAGTAAGTTAACCGGAATTGGTTTTTTAAGTTAAAATTGACTCTAAATTGATACATAACTGGATCACTGGTAGCATTTCATCTTTTCACGAAAACCCAGAAACCTCCAATCCAGAACTAGGCCAACCCTCCAGCAGACATTAATCCGAATTATTATACAGAATGAGCAAAAAGAGAAAAGTGGAAGCATGGGATACAGCAGGGAGAAGACAGCAAAAGAGAGAGAGATCTTTACTGAAGAAATGTTCTGAGTCTTGGAATCTAGTCAAAGGTATATTTTATAGTTGACTCATGGCTTCTCTCCACCCCAGGGAATTTCTGTATTGCCTGCTATTGGTACTGCTCAGATAATATCCTTCACTTAAGTCCCATTGTACTACTGAATTTCCCATCAATTTTTTCACTCTCCTACTTGCCTTCCATGTTTACTCTCATTCCTTTGCTTGGACACTTTTCCTGTATGGATTTCATTTCTCACTTTGCCCAATGGTTTTCACATCTTTGGAATTTGATCTCTTCCGAGAAGCCTTTTTTGGTACAGCCATCAGATATTAGCTTTTTTCATTAATTACGTTACAAAATGAATGGGCTGAAGTTGCTGAGAAGATGAGATGGGTAAGACCCACAAGGGTCAGGTGACAGTGTTTTTAAAATATCTGGTGAAGGAAGAATGAACCGTGGAGGGCTTTATTTAGATATATTATGTGCTTTTGCCTGCTCACGCAGCCAGTATTCAAACTCAGTTTCCGTCTTACTTCAAAGCTCAAGCCCATTTTCTGTGTCCTACTCTGCATCTTGAAATAATTGCCTCACTGAAATGTGGAACAGACACTTTGCCTGGGTTAGACCGCTGATCAGATACAAATGGCTCAAAGCTCAGGAGAGACAGAGATGATATCACAATGCTGAAAGTGCACCTAGCAAAGGAAAACTTGGAAATACTGTTTGGTGAAACTGTAATTTCTTTTAATACTCTTAAATTGTGCATATTAATAATAAATATAGATGTTATGTATTTAACCAATTGAGCTACCCAGGTGACCCTTGAAATTCTTGATGATTTCCAAATATCCTTCCTAAAGTAAGGGGAAATTGGTCAGTGGCTTTGAGGCATAGCTGTTGCTTTGTAAGGTCCTATGAATAAGATCTTTATCTGAATATATTGGCTTTGTGAACTCCTCAATATTCAGACAACACTGTGTATCTTTTCAGAGTTCAGTGTATATTTGGTAATACTTTAAAGATGAGAAGAAGTGACTGTTTTGTGGTGAGGGGAATGGCTAATCATAGAGGTATGATTTGGGGAGGTTAGCCAAACACTTCCTCTCCAGCTTCAATGTGATTGCTACTTTGTAGCTAAAGCCTAATCCAGTGATTGATCCTTTTCAAAATACAAATAAATCTCTTTTCAGATATTTGCACTTGTGTGAGAAAAAAAAA
>NW_027550865.1:0-1875 GCF_008692635.1 Crocuta crocuta
TGTGCAGTTGGCAGTTCATAAACTGTTGCAATTATTATTCACTAGTGTCCTCAAACAGTGTAGGGATTCTCTGTTTGGACCCAACAAAAGTTTTCATAAATGAATTGGTGCATCCCATTCCTGGTATCCAAGAGGATGACTCCTTCAGAGCAAATGGAAGAAACTTTTTCTCCTTTTCTGGGTATTTCCATGGAATCAGTGATTTGCATAGGAGCAGAGATCCTGCTATGGGCACAATTCACTGTGTGAGCAGCGGATGTGGAGAAGGAGCCCTTCTCACCTCTGTGACATGACAGAAGGCTTAATCAAAAAAGTTCCCACCCTCTGCTTTTCTGTAGAGATTTGCTGAAAAATCACCCAAATACTTTGTGTTCTTTCGATAATACACTGTCAGCAGGGTTGAATTCTTCAATTTATTAACTGTTTTGACCTTCTATTGCTACATATATGTTAATGAGAAAGTGTCTTAGTCCATTCAGGCTGCTGTAAGAGAATACCATACACTTGGTGGCTCATAAACAACAGAAATGCATGTCTCACAGTTCTGGAGGCTGGGAAGTCCAATCTGGCAGATTTATGTGTGATGACAGCCCATTTCCTGGTTCATAGATGACAGTCTTTTCATTGTGTCCTCACATGGTAGAATGTGATAGGGTGAGGGAGCTCTGTGGGACCTCTTTTATAATGGCACTAATCCCATTCAGGAGGGCTCTGTCCTAATATCTCCCAAAGGCCCTACCTCCTAATCATTTCAGAGCTTAGGGTTTCAACATATGAGTTTTGAGGGGACACAAATATTCTGTCAACAGTAGGAAGGTAACAAGATAGTTGTTAGCTTTTTCCCCCACCTCTCAAAAATGAAACAGAAAACCATATTTCCATTTGGTCAAACAATCAGAAAGTAGAAAAATGCATATGAATTTTTAAAGGAGATTTTCTTGTTCTCTAATTTTTCTTGCTAAAAAAATGATGTTAAAAAGAAAAGCACAGTCCACATTGATGAATGAAAATAGCCTTCGAATGATGGATTAGAAAATGTATTGCATTCATTCCATAAAAAAAGTCTCATGGTAGAAAATAAATTTGCTCAATACCAAGGTTTTCAATTATTATCAAATAAAACATTTGAGTCATGTCTTTCACTATTAAAGTCAAGAAAGGCATGAGTGTCCTGTTTATTGTGATTCATAGAGAGTTTAGCAGATTTTCATGATGGCTGGCTTTATTCAAATTTATCATTGAGCATTCAAAAACAATTTTCAAAGCAAATTTTCTATTTCTTGCTATATAAATCAGTACAAACAAACCATCATGATTTTTAAGGGTTCAAACATTCATTATACATATCTATTCTGCTCATGTTGTAATTTTACTATTCCTTACAGAATTAACCCTTATTTTGCTTAAAGTATGTCAACTTAGAACAGTGACAGGCACATAGTAGGCACTCCAAACTATTTCTTGACTGAAATGTATCTTTAAGCTAGAAATGTGTATTTTGATCTTCAGTATTTGAAAACCTATGTTTTTCTCCACAGATTTTATCAATTGACTCAGTTAGGATTATTTACTATCTGTTTCACTAGGTTCCCACTAAAAGGACAGTGCACAAAGTTAGATGTAATGAAGAGACAGACAGAATGATTGGGTTTGCATATTGTTTCTCAAGTAGTATGCACCAGTGTAAAATACCATGATACTTAATTTTTTTTCTATTAACATATCAAATTTTATATTAGGTGAATTATTTTTTAGTTTTTAATTTAAAAAATTTTTAAATTGTATTTATTGTTTTAGGGTGGAACATTTTTATTTTTTATTATTATTTTTAAATATAATTTATTGTCGAATTGGCTTACATACAACACCCAGTGC
>NW_027550866.1:0-1879 GCF_008692635.1 Crocuta crocuta
CCCAAAAGAAGAGTGAAATCAGATTTCAGGTGGATTTAGCAATTTGGGAGGGTTTCAAAGTCATAACCAAGCTTCCTCCACTGGCCCGCCAGCCTATTAATCGCCTAAATACAGCAATTAGGCAAACATGATCAAAATACAGACTCTTACCATTTTGTTTGGCTTTGGAAGGCTTGGCTTGGTTTTAAGTGTACATTATTAATGACTAGTCTAGAAATTGAAGTCTTCCTCTTGGCTTATGTTACATTAAAAAAAAAAAAAAGACCTCTGCATGAGAAAACTTTGCATTTCTCTTAGAAACTCTGCTTTCCTCTTAGAGAAATGATGAGCTAAGTGTCAAAGGCAAAGCTCTAGATGGCACTTTCTCCTGCAACCCTGGGCTGAAAGAGATCTACTGCCTCTTCTCATTCTTTTCCTTCTCCCCAAAGGTACCTGCTTCTAGATCTGCTCTACAGTTAAGTTCCCTGGCCCCTGAAGAAGACATGCAGAAGGTCAAGGGAGTTCATATCATGGGGATCCCTTTGGCTTTAAGATCTGGGTTTAAATCCCAGTTTTGCTAGTTGCACTGTGGCCATAAATAAAGTACTTAACTTCTCAAACTCAGTATCCTCCTTTATAAAATGGGGAATGATGATACTCAGTACTCTGTTGCAAACTGGCTTAATAAAAGCAAAGGAGTTTTACTGACTCAAGGAAATGGGAAGCCCAGAGACACTTCAGGCTGGGCTGCATCCAGGCACATCTGTAACGTCTTCAGGCATGCATGCTCCCTACATCTCCCTCGTTTTCCATCTCCGACAATGTTTCTCATTGGGCGCTGCCTCTGTTAGAGAGGGGAGACTTTTATTCTACCCTCTTGGTGTCTGTGAGTAGAGCCCGTGAATTGAACAAAGGACAGATTCACAGGAGATAAAGCATACACATTTTATTTGATATTACTATTTTTATGTGGCATGGAGGCTTCATAGAAAGAGGTGAGAAACCCTGAGAAGCAATGAGGGCTGAGAGCTCACATAGTATCTTCACAAAGAATGATACATCGTGCAGAGGTGTCAAGCCAAAGGAAAAAGGGGTTTGCTGGAGGGGCAGGAAATTGTTGGGAAAGTGACCAGGAAAGAAGATGGGGAAACCTAATAGAAGACAGGGTTACTTTGTACAGAGTCATCTCTGTGTTGATTCCTCATCTCCCGCGATCAGAATGTTCCGCTCTTCCTGGTGCAGGAAGGACATCTTTCTTCTGGAAAGTTAGGGCTTCCTCTCAGATAGAAAGGAGGGGGTCAGAGGACACTTCCTCTATCTGCTGTTTCCCAGTTGCCTTCAGCTCAAAGTAATCAATGTGCCAAAGTGGCCTATTCTGGGGTGGCGTGCTCTGATCGGTTTCGCCTCCTCCTCCATCACTGCGGGCAGACTTATCCCTACATGAGGAACGTATCTCCCCGGCTTCCGGCTTTTCCTTCCAGCACCGCAGTGCTCAGAGCAAAGCCACTTCCTCCTTTTCCTTCAGCACCGAAGGGAGGGATCGAAGGAACGAGGAAACCCCTTTGATTGGCTCCCTCCCATTAAAGGCCCTTCGTGGCCCATGTCCAAGTCACGGAGGGCCACCACTGGTCAGATAGGGGTCCTGGGACTTGGTGTCTGCGCACGCTGATGGACAGCCCCGTTGTGATCACGTGGCTACGGTAGGCTTAGAGAGAATGTTCTCTCTGCAAAGCAGTGGAGGCTGGGGGGTGGTACCCACAGGACCTGCCCCGCAGTATTGATTCAAACAAACCACACACAAGAGGCTGTGCTTTCCTGGGGGCGGGGAGGGCGGAGGAGAGGCGGGAACAGACGCGTAAGGTCATTTCAGATGGTGAGAGTAGGTAGGAAGACAGCTAGC
>NW_027550867.1:0-1876 GCF_008692635.1 Crocuta crocuta
ATATAAAATGTTGCATAATATATAGTGCAATTATAATAAATGAACTGGAAGTACATGTACAAACATAGATAATATCAAATATATGACCAGGGTGATTAAAAGCAAGTTGCAAAATGGTACTTACAAAATATAAGTACAAATGTAAGTACAATGTAAGTATTTGCAATTTCAGAACAGTGCTCAATACTGTGTTATAGCTAATACATGTGAATTGGAAGTATAAGAGAATATGTGGGAATGGCTAAAACTCAATTCAGAAATGGTTGCCTCAGGGGAGGGAAGAAGAAATATAAGACAATAAAGGAGTATAGAGAAATATGTATTTCAGCTCTATCTGAAATGTTTTTTCTTCCAAACTTGCAAAGTGTTAGGATGAAAAGATACCGGGTGATAGTTTCAAGAATATTTGTTATGCTAATTTTTATAGTTCAGTATTATTTTTTGGCTTTTAAAAAAATCACTAAAATAATAATTCAAAGCACTAAATTATAATGTTGATGTTAATGTTCCTATTTGATCTGGAACACATTACTTACTTTATCTGTTCTCCAATTCTTTTGTCAGTAAAATGAAGATGTTAATATTTGTCCCTCCTCACTTTACACAGATGGTAATTGGCTAAGGAACAATAACTATAAAGTACATCAAGTTCTATGTAGAATTAAAACACACTTAAATAAAAAAGAAAAATCCTTTTTCCCTCTAGTAAAGAACCACTAATCTACAGGAGAAGGAAAAAAACAGTTGAAGGTCATAAAACTTAAAAATGATGCAATTTAGTTTTTTTTGTTGTACTCATATCAAACAGAGTCAAACACTCGTTGACTTTTTAAAATTAACAACAAACGTAAAATGGTATACAAGAAATACACCAAATAAACTTCCATTTTGTATTATTTCTAGGTAAAAGAAACAGAGCAAGGAAAGAGAAGGAGGTGATGAAAGAGGATAGGGGAGAAGCTATAAATAGAGCAATAGGGACAAAGGGACACATATAGAAGAAACGTGAGTCACTGACCCTAAAAGAGAGACATGCAGAAAAGGATTATCTATGCACATACAGAGGAGAACCTACAAACAAAATAAGCACTGAGAAAACATGCAAGAGGACTTTACTTATGAAAGAGAGAAAATCAGAATCATGGTATATCCTCAGACTTGTTTGTAGCCTCCACATAAAACCTTATGTGCCTTATATAAAAACCTCTCCATTCTTGAGTTCCAGTTGAAGATGGTGATGTAAGAAGACTCTCAGATCACCTCCTCCATGGAACACACCAATTATACCTATTAACAGAATAGTTCCTCTTGAAGAAGTACTGAAGGCTGACTAATCAGCTAGTCAGTAATCAAAGATGGAGAGAATAGCAAGACATCAGCAAGAGAGGTGGAGACATGCTACAGTTTAAGAGAGTAGCAAGGGTAGACAACCACAGGTCCAGCCAGCTAGTGAAAGTCATCAAGTATACCTGCTCTGCACAGGGGACATCAGACAAAATATTACTCTTTCAACTTCTGGAGGAGAAACAAATACAGAAGGTCAAACAAATTAGGGAGACAGAGGAATATGCTCTAAAAGAACAAAAAATATATATTATAAAAAGAACTAAGTGAAAGAGATAAGCAATATGCCTGATAAAAAATTTAAAGTAATGATCATAAAGATACTCAATAGCTGGAAAAAGAATAGGAGTGCTCAATGAGATGTTCAATAAAAAGATAGAAAATAGTAATAAGAACCAATCAGAGTTGAAGAATGCAAAAGAGGAAATAAAAAACACACTATAAGAAATCAATGGATTAGAGAATGCAGAAGAATGTATCAGTGATCGTGGGAGCCCGACAGTGACCATGAGAAAGCATGGTTAGGGACGTG
>NW_027550868.1:0-1881 GCF_008692635.1 Crocuta crocuta
AGTTATTTTAAGTAGTGTGGTGTGATGGGCATTTTGGTATATAAATTTGTATGGCCTCATTTTCTTAGGTTAAATTTCCCAGAAGTATAAAACAGATACATGTATACATTTTCATGTTTTTTTGGGTAGGGGCCAATGGCTAGTTTCAATATCTACTATTTTAGTGATATAGTTGCTCTCTTTCATCTTCTGCTCCCCTACCCACACCGCCAACACACACATCTCTACTTACAGGTTAAGGGTTTCACAATTTTGGTCACTGCTTTATAAATAGTTACCCTAAGACTGAATGTATATTATTACTGTACAATGTCAAATCATCACAGTCTAACCACCAAATTTTCATTTGACCCATCTTGTGTTCGTAACCGGGATCTTAACAGGTGAAGAAATTGGAAGTTTTTGTTGATTTTCGATTTCAAGATATGCCCAATTACCGAAACAGCCCCAAAACTCCCTATCTTCCATACTTTTACATTCCTATATGTACTAATTCAGAACTACTGCCTGACAATGCTGTCAAAATTTTTCGGTATGAACAGTTTAAGGCAGAGATTCCCATTCCCTAACCCACTATTTCTGAAAGGGCAGCACATAGGCCACCCAAAATGAATCAGACTGACCTGGTGATTATTTCTAAAGGGACTTCTGGAGCTTATGGAATCCCATCTCCAGGGTGGAAATCCAGAGCCCAGAATCTGCATTATAACCAGCTCCCCAGTTTTCCTTAGACCCACCAACTTTTGAGCATTCCTGCTGAGCTTGACAGTTCATAACCAGTATTAAACAGCTGAATACATCCCAGGGACCTTATGACCTGTAGAATTAAACATGACTATTATGTAGTCACAGTTAACAGGTCACTCCAAAGCCAGAAACTGCAAGAATATCCCAATTATCTTACATGCTGCCTAAGGAAGGTCTTGTCTTATGTGAGTCCCAGCTGGTTGACTTCAGCAATGCCAATGGAACTTCCAAAGCTAAATAAGTCACATGACAGTACAACACAGAAGATTCCACAATGCAGAAACCCTTCTTGGTATTGGGCTCCTCACTGCTCACTAGATTTCACATCTAGAGATCAGCAACAAGAAAAAATATTTAATTTTTAGTAGATAAGTCAATTTTCGTCTCATAAGCCCAAAGAAGGCTAAAAGCCTTTTTTAAAAAAACAGATAAAAGCCCATTAAAAAGAAATTCCTAGGTACTCATTTTATCTATGATAAACACTACAGGATATGGAATGTTTATTAGGCCCTAATCTCAATTTTAAGATCTTATGCTTCTAACAGAGCCTGACCCATACTGTATATTCTAATGTGTCAAAAATCAATAATAAGACAGCAATTTACATAAACAACAGGAGTCTAGAATATTTGGTTGGAATAAATTTATTTCATCTGTCTGTAAACAAGGTGTTTAATAGTTATGGCATTTTTTTAAATGCATATTAAAACAGATGAGTTAGACTGTATCCCAGATGTAACAAAGTGCAGGGAAAGAAATGGACAAATCAGCAACAAGATTTGTTTTTAAATCTGTACATTATCCACAAGGCCCAAACAATAGAAGCAAATACTAGAATGTCCCTAAAGTAGTGCCATTCGAAAGAAACCTTTAATAGGTCAGTTAAAATCCATCTCACAATAGCAACAGTTCATTTTAACAATAGTATGGCACAGAACACATATGAAAAAAATTCATCACAAGACAGCCAAGTCCACAATAATGCAACTTCATATAAAAACTCAAGCTGCAAATAAAAATTGGTCCTATGAAGAACAAACTGGACACACTCCAGATGGTTATGTTGGGATACCTAATGTCCATAATGGCAGCCTTTTACAATTTTACTAAAGAATTGAGCTGGTGTGCAAAGAA
>NW_027550869.1:0-1865 GCF_008692635.1 Crocuta crocuta
AAAAAAAAAAAAAAAAAAAAAAAAAAAAGGAAAAAATTTTTTTTAATATCTCATACATTGATATGAAAGTCTTAGAGCAATTCCTTCATGGTTTACTTCTTATTTAAATCAAGGAAAAGGAATGAATAGATTTTTGTAACTAAAGAAACAGTGTTTAAACACTATGTTTCATCGCATATGTATCCTCTAATAACCCTGTAGACACTCACTTCAGATGCAATCTGACAATCTTTTCATTCTTTTTCCATGTCAGTCAGTAGCATAACCTGACCATGATTTGGAGATCCTTTTTACTGGTCCCTGGCACAGTCTTTTCCTGCCTCTCGTACTCCATTTTTCAGGTTTCTATGGCTCCAAAGATTATTTGATTGTAATTATATTGGTAAAAACAAAACTTTCTGGGGACTCAGTCTGGCCTATGGAGCAGGGCAGAGGCAAATAACTGAAACAAGCAGTTCTGTTATTGTGTACTAAGTAGGTAAAAAAGGACTTTAAAGCTGTTAGTAGAAATTGGAAAAAAAAAAAAAAGCTATTTTCTACCACAGTTTCATGAAGCAGTTATTTACACATCTTCAATGTAGACAATTCATGTACTAAAGCATTATGTATGGTGTTCTTCACCTGCAACACTCAGAACCAAATCACGCATTCTCTAACGCATCGCACATTCACTTCAGTATCGCTTCCATGCGGTCTCTTTGACTTCACCTATTTTATTCCAAATGCCATGACTCATGTCTAACTAATCTCATCTGGTTGTTTTAATCAAAATGCAGCTACGGATTGCTATTAGGTCCAAATCTTCAATGGTATATATCCCCCACCCCCAAGATGCTAACAAATAAATGGACTTATGAGGCACATACTCATCTAGTCAAATTGAAAGCAAAGGTCAGCCACTAAATAGTCCTTCAGTTGCCTCTGAGAAACTACCAGAAGAAAATGGGGCAGACCTAAGTGAAAACTCAAAAGAAGTGTCCTAAATTTGCCCCAAGTATTACCACCACCATTTATATGGTGATATATCAAGGTGATACTTTGAAGTTATTATTTAGATATTGAGTAAAAATACAGAAGTTTTGCATGGAAAGGATATATCCAACTTCTTGAAGGTGAGAAAGGGTGAGGGGAGGCCTAACCTTAGGTAAAACTCGAATACCTGACTTTCTCCACACATCACCTTCTTCCTCATTCCAGACACTGACAGTGGAGAAGAAGTGGATGGGATTAAGTGCTAATGTAGACATGTTCTTCTTAAAGAACTCCCCCATTGTCTTAGTCTTTTGGGCTGCTATAACAAAAGTACCACAAACTGTGTGGTTTATAAACAAGAGGAACTTATTTCTCACAGTCCTGAAGGCTGAGAAATCCAAGATCATGGCACCAGAAGATTTGGGGTTTGGTGAGAGCTCACCTTCTGGTTCATGGACAGCTATCTTTTCACTCTGTCCTCATGTGGTGAAAGAGACTAGGGATTTCTCTGGAGCCTCTTTAATGAGGTTGGTCAGTCTGGGCTGTGCCCTCATGACCTAATCACATCCCACAAATTCCATCACATTGGGGTTAGGATTTTTACATATATATTTGGGCAGGGAGGGGGGCACACAAACAGTTGGTCTATAGTACCTATCCTCCAGCCTCAAACATTTGGAGACAGGCCATGCAGAATACAGGCAGATTCTACCTGGCACAAATGAACAAAATGCTATTTTTTTGAAAAATAAATAAATAAAATTAAAAATCCTTAGCAGGATAGACACAAAAAAGAGAAGACTCAAATCTCTGATATCAAAAAATCAAATAGGAAGTCACTACAGATCCTGTAGCCATTCAAAGGGTAATAAAGAAATACTACTGTTATGAGC
>NW_027550870.1:0-1881 GCF_008692635.1 Crocuta crocuta
ATATACATATTCAGTCAAAGGGAGAGTGCCACATTTGGTAACTTTCGGGACCCACAAAGCCTTCATCCACCCGGGTGAGTGTATTTGTGCTTACACATACCCGTGGGGTTTTGTGTGTTTCTATGGCTTCCCTACCTTTAACCTCACACTTAGATACATATGGTTCTCCATGTGGGGGCCGGGGGGGGAATGCTCTCCTTCACTCATGTTTCTAACTGTCTTTGGATTGTCTAATAAAAAGAAGTTAAAGGGTATATCTGGAGAAAGAAACCTGGTTAGACAGGTCTCCGAACCGAAGAGAGGGGCGGAGGAGGGATGTTTTGTTTCTCTCCCAGGGGCTCAGCCTTGGGATGTTTCCCGCTGCAGGTTTGGGAAAAGGATCTCCCCCTACACACCACTAGAGGGCACTGGCGTGCAGACAATGTCTGGATGTGGGCTGGGTGCTGAGCTCCAGGGAGTACCGAGTGGGGAGACTGTCACATTGCGTAGTCACCGAGTCCCTGTTGCTTTTCAGCACCCATCTTCCCCCACCCAGGATGCTTCTTCCGGGCTTTGAATCACCCTGGTATCTCCTCCACACTCCCCCCTCCCCCAGGGAGGCGACGTGTGCCCCTCCTCCAGGCTCTTGCTGCTGGGAGTCTCATCCCTGTGAAGGAAGGTTAACAGACGCCCTGCGTCTTCAGGAACACAGACCTGGGAGACACGGGCCACGGAGGGAGCCGTGAACTGGACCCAAGTCCCATATCTGTCCCTGGCTGTGCGATCCTGAGAACATGTGCATGTGCATATCTGTAAAACGAGAGGGAGAGTTCTCTAAGGCTCTCTGGGTCTGTAAGAACAGGACCAGATGCAGGAACACATCCTCATTTGAAGGCAAAAGCCTGGCTCTTTCCTGTCATTCACCAAGCAGGCAGTCAGCATGAGCGGTGAAGAGGTCTCATTCCAAAACTCTAAAGCCAGCTTCCTTAGTATTGGGTATAAACTCTTAATGCATAAAATCCAAAATTAGGGGCCTCTTTGGGCTTCCTGGCCAACATGTAAGGAGCTTAGAAGTCATCTCTCCTGTCCATGCAACAAGAGAAAAGATGAACGGGTGGAACATCAACCATTTTTCTTAGCTCTGTCAGAATACTGACATCAAAGAGCAAACAGTTGCCCCCAGAGAGAATCACAGCTCTGTGGGGCTGACGCGCAGGAAAAGAAAACTCTTCAGGAACGAGTACCATGTGCCTTTCACCCATTTACCCAGTACGTCATGTCTGACATGCAGCAAAACACCACAAAGGGACGCTGAAAGAGAAACAAAACGAAGCAAAAACAGCCCACAGACTAGAGAGGAAAGAAGGAAGCCTCGGACGGACTCATTGATAAACGGGACTCAGCCGAGGAAAGAATCGGTGAGCTTGAAGACGTCAATGGAAACTTCCAAAACTGAAAGGCAGGACTCGTGCTATCATCCCGTTACTGTTCGGCCACCATCCCCATAACCACCGCTCTGCTCTTAAAACCCTGAGATGCACCTAGTCATGGCTGTGGCTTCTAACACGTAGCATCGTCGACCCTTATTATGGTATATCCATGTAAAAAAACAAAAGGCCTGTGAAACGTGCGGCATGGGGGAATTTCCGTCCATAAGAGCGGAATATCCTTCTATGGTGAGGTGTGGTGACCACTCATTCTGGTGAGCATTGTTTAATGTCCCGAGTTGTCGAATCACTGGGTTGCACCCCTGAAATAAACGTAACACTGGGTGTCAATTACACTTCAGTAAGAGGAAGGGTATTGATTTACAACTCAGCAATTTTAACAATTGACTTTGGAATTGAATTCATTGACCCAGATCTTGAACGGACTCCTACATTATCTCTGTTCTGGGGGCAA
>NW_027550871.1:0-1886 GCF_008692635.1 Crocuta crocuta
CACGCTGTCTCTCTCTCTCTCTCCTAAAAATAAAAAATAAAACATAAAAAAAAAAAGTGAGCTTGCCCCTTCCCACTCAAATCAAAGAGCAACTTTATTGTTTCAAACATAGAGATAGGAATACAAAATAATATAATGAAAACCCACATACTCATTATCCAGCTTCATCAAATCTTTATATTAAACCATATTTGCAGGAGATTTCTTTAAAAGAAATTACATGTTATAGATATAATGGAGGCCCCCTGTGTACCCTTCTCAGATATATTCTCTCTCCCTCCTTCTCTCCCCAGAGGGGATCATACTCATTAATTCAGCCTTTATCATTTCCATCTATGTTTTTATATTTTTGCCACATATGCTATGTACCCATAAAAATTATAAGGCATTGTTATGCTCATTGAAAAAGTTTATATAAATGATATCTTGTTGGAAATGTCACACTGTATCTTGGTTCTTTTGCACGAAATTGTTTCTGGGATTTATTCAAGTTGATAGACGTAGCTCTGGTGCTTTCATTTTTAAATGCCAGATGGTGCTATAATGTCTGAATATAACGTAATTTACCCATTCATTCAATAACCATTAGGTTATTTCCATTTTTTTTTTGGACTTGTTTTGATTCTGTCACATACAACCAACATTCTTGTATGTGTCCTTTTGTTCACATATGTTAGAGTTTCTTTAGGGCATTTGTCGATTTTAAACTTCAAGATCAGAGAGCATGTACAATTTCAGCTGGGCTAGATAATGCCAGATAGCTCCCCAAAGTCATAACAATGTGTACTCCTCTGTGAATGTATGGTGTTTGCTGGCCTTCTTCATCTTTGCTTTCTCTTCATCATTAGATTTTACATGTTTTGCCAATCTGATGGGTGAGGGCATCTCATTGTTGTTTTACTTTGCATATTCCTCATTGCTACAGACATTAATGCATCTTTTTGTGTGTCTGTTGGCTACTTGGGTTTTCTCTATTGGAAACTGCCCATCATAACACTGCTTATTTTTCCTCTTGGATGTGATCAGCACCTTCCCTCTGAGAAAGTGAAAAGTAGCCTCTGATATCCAGGAGCTGGTCTTGTATTATTAGTGAGGCCTGGGCTTTCGCCTGTTGGGCATATTCATTTCATACAGTATTGATTTCAGACACAGCCACTCTGGGATGGATCTTACACTTTGGGATGGATCGAGATGAAACCAAAAGCACTCTGTACTCATGTCTGAACACAGACAGCACAGCCACAAAATACAAACCCCATCCTTGCTGGTGGTAGGCAGAAATCCAAGCTCCCTTAGAGGCAGAATTCCCAACCCCTGCTGTGCACACACTTTCCTGCAATATTCAGCAAACACTAACCTAGGTACTGTTGTGAAGGGGTATTTACAGATGTGATTAAAGTCCCAAATCAGTTGATCTTAAAATGGAGATCTTCTGTAGTGCTGACCTAATTCCATGAGCCTTTCGAAAGCAGGGAGTTTTCTCCGTCTGAATATGAAAGAAAAAGCCAGGGACACACTCTGGCCAGCCTGGAAGAAAGCTGACAGTCATGTTGGGTTCTGCCTTATGAAAACTGCACCTGGAAGAGGCTGCAGGGAGCCTCCGGATCTGGAAGCCATTCCCACCAACAGCTAGAAGGAAACTGGTGACCTGAGTCCTCTTGTTGCAAGGAAATGGATTCTGCCAATAGCCAGTGAGTTGGAAGGAAGATCCTGAACCTTAAAGAGAATGGCAGCCCTCACCTGGTGAGACCCTCCCCTGTTGCTCTGACCCTGACATACAGAAACTGTGATAATACGTGTGTGTTATTCTATACCACGAAGTTTATGGTCATTTTTTTTTTTTCAAGATTCAAGTGATTTTACTTCCTTCACTACCACCACCACCA
>NW_027550872.1:0-1873 GCF_008692635.1 Crocuta crocuta
GAGCTGTCAGCACAGAGCCCGATGTGGGGCTCAGACTCACAAACCGTGAGATCATGACCTGATCCGAAATCGGACGCCCAACCAACTGAGCCCCCCAGGCGCCCCTCCATGCAATTGTTTCTTAGTTCACAAAGGTGGACCGATTTTATCTATTACCCCAAAATAGGAGTTGCCCTGTGCAAGTAGCATGATCAGGAAGCTGTAGTTTAATTCGCGTGAAATAATCACTATGTCAGTGTGCCTTTTGACTTGGCTTTGAAATCAGAATGATGTGGAAGTTTAGGCCGAGTCTCTGATAGGTCCAGACAGAAAGCTCTTATGGCAACAGAGTTTATCAGGTGTGTAATAATCTTTATGAAAACCTGAGCGGGAGAACAGACAGGAAGATTCTTCTCAAAAGGAATTAAAAAGTGTTAGCAACGGCACCTAAGTTTCTGTAAAAGGTCTATCATCAAAGTGTGGCTCCTTTTCCGGTTTAACAGGAGGTTAAGAGCTGGAGAAATAGTTCTGAATGTTGATGACATTGTGTTTTCTCTTTCACCTTGTGTGTACACCGTGGGTTCCCCAGGTGGCTGCTGGGTGCTCGCAGGGGAGCAGGCGGTGCTGTGAGCCAGGACACCTGCTGGTTTCCTGCAGGCTTGTACACTGCATGCCTCGGAGCCCATGATGCCGTCTCTGCTCTGCTTGATAGGAATTCTGTCTTGTTTTTAGAATTAACATACAGTTAAACTGACTCTGGCGTCCAGATCTGTGAGTTTCCTTGTGCTTATTTGCAGGCTTTTGGTCCACTCTGTTGAAGTGTCTGTTCAGGTCGTTGTCAGGTTGTTACTCAGGATGCTGTCTGTCCTTCACGAGAGGTGTGGTTGGAAAACACTTTCTCCTGGTCACTAGCTTAGTGTTCATTCTCCAAAGAGTGCCTTTTTCAGAACAAATTTTTAGCTTTTGATAAAGTCTACTTCATTACTTTTTCATGGCTCATACTCTTTGACCCAAAATTATGAGGATTCTTCCCTGTGTTCTCTTCTAAAATTTTAGTTTTCTTTTCTATTTAGTTCTGTCATCCGTTTTGAGTTAAATTTTACAGAAGATGTGAGGGTTAGGTTGAGACGACGATGATTCTTTGTTTGCATAGAGATAGCCAGTTATTCCAGCCTGTTGAAAAGACTATCCTTTCTCTATTTAATTCATTTTGTACCCTTGTCAAAAAGCAATTAGCCGTGTTTGGATGGTCTATTTGTGGGTCTGTTTGCCAATAGCACATTGTTTTGATTATTGTAACTTTGATAAATCTTAAATATGGTAACATTAAACCTCCAACTTTTGTTGTTGTTGCTGCTGCTGTTCTGGTTCCTTTGACTTTTCATGTATCTTGTAGAATTAGCTTGTGTATATCTAAAAAAAATTCTAGGAATTTGGTGTGATCATGTTAAATGTACCCATTAAGTTGGAGAGAACTGGCATCTTTATGTTCATGGACATGGTATGTCTCTTTGTTTGGATCTTTCCGGATTTCTTTCTTCACCTTTTTGTACTTGTCAGCATACAGATTCTATAAAATTCCACAGATCCTATACATATTTGCATGTTTTGTTAGATTTATGCCTGAGTATTCTCGTTTTTATAGCTACTGTAAATGATACATAAAGGTAAAATATTTTTAAAAATTTAGTCTAAATACTCATTATTTGTATATATTATTATGATTTGATTTTGCACATTGTGATCTTGCTAAGGTCAATTAGTAGGTCTAGGAGTTAATTTTGTGGATTCCTTGGGATTTACTGTCTATGCTGTTGGTTTAACTGATTTTTTTCTGTTTTCAATTTCTTTGGTTTCTGCCCTTTATTATTTCTTTACTTTTACTTGCTTTGTC
>NW_027550873.1:0-1888 GCF_008692635.1 Crocuta crocuta
ATATCCCTTAAAGTCCCTGTCCAGAAGCAGCTGAACCAGATAATTGGTTCCAGTTAGCATAGCCATTCACCTGGTAGATAAATGAGGGAGAAAAATCCACCTACAACTACACTCAGGCAACATTCCTCCAGGCCTCTCAAAATCTATTCCAAATCCATCACACAAAAGATGAATCAAACAAAAAGGAGACCAGTAACTGAGGAAAAACACAGAAGACAGGTATATGATCTTGGCAACAAAGTGTTTATAAGAGAGACAAGAGGAGTTCATAAGGTGAAAACTACACTAAAACTTCCGTGGGCCCCTGCATGAATCTACACTCTCAACATCAGTGTAGAAATATGCCAGTTGCTTCACAGCCTCCCAAATTTTTATGTTTTGGGGTTTAGTTTCTAGTTTTTGGAGGGAGAAAACCAATCTTGTTCATGTAAAGTGATATCACATTTCCCTAATTGCCAGTGTGATCGTCCTCTTTTATGTTTGGGTGCCCTTTTCTATATTGGTCTCTATGCCTTCTGATAGTTTGTCTATCAACCTGCTTGCATTTTTATTTATTTGTAGGCCTTTTAAAACCTGGATATTTGGATAATATGCCAGTTACATATGTTTTATGTCTCATCAGCCAAATGAATACTTGACTCTTAATTATTTTCAGAAAGAGATGGGAGTGAGGGGTCCAGTGACCAGGAGAGAGAGAATCCATGTTGACAGCATGGATCCTGACACAGGATTGGATCTCATGAACCTTGAATACATCAAAATTCCACAGCAATCTAATAACTGTCCCTCAATTAAAAATTTGTATCACCCATTTTAGAAAAGATTTTTCAATCACATGGATTATCTGTGGTATCCCTTTTATACTAGCATAATTTTTGCATTTGGAGTAAGGTTTAAGGCTAATTAAAAAAGGTCAGACTAAACAAATTCTGAGTTTATTTCAACATCAAGTTCTGACCTAGCATTCTTTTTATTTTAGTACCTATTGCAAAAACAAAGGGACTCATATTTTCCTTTGCTCCTAATTGTTTTTCACATCCTTAAGTTCCCAGTGAACCAACATCCAGAAGTTGGGTCCACCATTATTCAATTCCATTGATCATATTACCTTTAGCAAATGTTCTCAACAAAGCTTTTATTCCATAACAAGATTGACCTCTAGCCCAGCAATTAAAGCTTCCATAATTTCTGCCTTTTCAAACCATATGTTTCTAATCAATTTTCTAATGCCACTGGGTTGTCCAATAATTCAATAAAATTCTGACACTAATTACCATAAAACTGTGCTGATACTAGAAGTTAAGGATTAGTCCCACAAGACTATCCCCATTTCAGACACCAGCCTAAATGACACCTTGAGGCATTTCACATTCTGCCAGGAAGACTAAAAGTTTAGGGGTTCACCTAACTCTTATCATGTGTGACAAATTGTCTAAAACAACTCCTAGAACTCAGGAAAGGAATATATATACAACCGCAGTTTTATTACAAAGATTACAGCTCAGGAACAGCTAAATGGAAAAAATAAGTGGAGCAAGGTATAGCGTAGAGTAGGAGTACAGAGCTTTCACATCGCTCTAGACAGGCCACTCTCCTAGGACCTCAGTATGTGCACTGACATGAGGTTCTCTTAGCCTCATTGTTTTAGAAATTTGTGGAAGTATCAAAATATAGGGATACGTGATTATATCATTGTCAATTGGTAATTGGAAAACTCTAGCCCGCTCAAATACATTTGTTGGGGAGGGGGTAAGTTATATAGTTCTAATCCTCCAATCACATTGCTGGTTCCTCTGGGGACAAACCCCTACCCAGAAGCTAAGGGCCCCACCTTGAGTCACCTCAATAGCACAAACTTAGGTATAGTAAAAAACGGCTTGTTTTAAAT
>NW_027550874.1:0-1873 GCF_008692635.1 Crocuta crocuta
TGTGTGTGTGTGTGTGTGTGTATCTCACATTTCATTTCCTTTAGCCATTCATCAATCAATGGACACTTAGGTTGTTTCCATGCCTTGGCTATTGTGAATAATACTGCAACAAACATGGGAATACAGAAAGCTTCAAGATAAAGATTTCATCTCCTTTTGATATTACCAGAAGTGAGACAGCTGAATCATACGGTAGTTCTGTTTTAATTTCTTGAGAGACCTCCATATTGTTTTCCACAGTAGCTGTACCAGTTTACATTCCCATCAACAGTGCATAAGGGTTCCTTTTCTCCACATTCTTCCCAGCATTTGTTATCTCATCTTTTTGATAGATGCTCTAACAGGTGTGAGGTGATATCTCATTGTGGTTTTGATTTCTATTTCTATACTGTGGTTGTGACAAGTAATGCTGAGCACCTTTACTATACCTGCCTAACTGTTTTTCCTTACATGTTCCTATCATAAGTATCTTTATCCCACTATATTTTAATTTGTTGTTTACTAGTATCTTCCTAGACCATAAACTCATAAAAGCCCTTTGCACAATGTCAATGCCTACCATAAGTGCTTAAAAATTATTTGTGTTATGACTAAACAAATGATAAGAAAATCCTTAACACATTTCATTAAAACACTAAGAACACATAAGATTTAAAAATGGGTATAGAATGAATGGTGACTTCTTATGCTTGCCCTTCTAATAAGGTCAACAGAACAGATAATATGTAAAAATACTATTATAAAAAGATAGCAAAAACAATGAAAACGATTCACTGAAAAACCATAATTCAATTCAACAAACACTTGAGGGTAGCCCATAACAACAGAAATACCTGCTTTTGTCTTTGATTCACTAATTTTGCATAAATATCATTCAGGACAATTTCCTGAGAAAGCAACAAGTGACCAAAAAGTAAGCTGATGTCTAAGGGTTTTTTTCTACCCAAAAAAACATCTTCTAAGACCAATTACTGAAAAGAAGTTAGACACTGCTGCATAACAAACTAGTCCAAATCCAGGGGCTTAAAATAATAAACATGTTTCACTCAACTCTACAGATTAGCTAGCAATTAATTCCATCTTGGTTGTACTGTCTTATGATTATGCAACAGTGTTATAGGTTAGCTAAGACTGACTCATCTAGAATGGCCATCTTCATATATATTATGGTTCTCTGGTTCTTGAATGGGATGACAGGCGTGATGGGGACACAACCAGCAGACTAGCCCAAACTAGTTCTCACAGCAGCTAGACAAGTGTCCATGAGCAGAAATGCCCCTTGAGACTTTGGTTTCATAACTGACATGCCAACACCTCTGCTGCATCTATTAGCCAAAGCAAGCTACAAGGCCAGCTCCAATTCAAGAAGTCAACAGACACTATCTCTGCAGAGTCACACTACAAGGGGCATAGATACAGAGAGGGAAAAATCATGGCCATTCTTCACAGTCAATATCCCATACGCTACTTAGCCCTACATATGCATCTATCTGTGAGCAGTACAGTTCAGTACGTGACATTCATAACAATTCTGATTCAGCAAAGGGTTAAATAACATTTAGTATATTATAGGAAGAGAAGCATATTGTGAAAGGCTTTCCATGATCAGAAGAAAGGTTAAAACTTTCTATCTTTCAGAGAATAGGGTTTTTATCACAGTGCACTCTGCTTCTTCACTGTGAGGGCTATCAACAGGGTTGAGAAAGTAACAGGACAGTCCCTCGTATCACTGATAAAAGGACTCAATTAAAATAAAGAGGGCTGGGGCATCTGGATGGTTCATTCGGTTAAGCATCAGACTCTTGATTTCAGCTCAGGTCATGATGTTATGGTTTGTGAGTTCAAGTCCCACATCAGGCTCTGTGCTGACAGC
>NW_027550875.1:0-1888 GCF_008692635.1 Crocuta crocuta
CTCTCTCTCCTAAAAATAAATAAAACATTAAAAAAATAAATAAAAGTATTTGGGATACTATCTATACTTTAAGATGATAGATAAAAAAAGACTTCATAAAAAAAGAAATTGGGGAAGGAAAGTTTCTAAATAAACTGACTCTTTAGAAGCTTTATATTATGTATATGGAAATGTTACTCTATTTTGTATGTATACAGTTTGCTGTTAATTAAATTCATTGTATGAGCTTTATTTCCTTAAAGCTTAATTTCTCTCTCTCTCCTCTTTCTATCTCTTTTTCCCTTAAGACAATCATATCAGAGAACACTGGCATTCATTTTCTCTTCTTAGAAGTACCAACATATTAAAAGAGGATTGAGAGGAAGCTAAGAAGATTTATAAGAGGAGCAAGATTTCTAAAAGTTTAGCAAGAAGCAAACAGTACTAAACTAAGCCCTTTAATAAAAGAGCCTTCTTATTCTTTCTGGCCTTTTGAGTCCGATTCTTTTTGCCTCACCCTAGTGATTACCAGAAGAGTAAACCATTGTGTCCTCCTATGCACAATTGAATTGTTCTGGGTCATGAAGTACTCAAATAAAATATAGAAACTTCTGTGACCTGAGTCATAGAGATAGATGTCCTATATCATGAAAAGGTGTTTCTTTCACATGCTATGCATTTCAAAATTTTTAGGTAGGCATTTTCTAATCATATATGAATCTATTATACACCAGTTCTCCCAGGAAGATGGCACATTGTCCACAGATATTTTTGGGTTATTTATGAAATCATCAATTAGATATAATAATAATATTTAGTAATATTACTCCTGGAAAATTATTTCAAATATCCTCATTTTTTTTCATGAATGAGGCTTATCTTTTCATTTTTGTAGTAGACAGAAATAAACTAATTAAGCCTATTTTGGGTTATCTTTTTATACCTAAATGAAGAAGGAATTATTAATCATATTAAGTTAGCAAATTTAACAGGAATTTATTTTATTAATAATTCGATGATTTCTTATCAAAAAGACTGTGAAGGAAAAAAACGTATATTTGTAATGAACAGAGATTTTTTTTTTTACAAAAGTAAATACATCTTAAAAATTTTTAAAAAAGGGGGGGGAGGGGAAGGCAAGCTTGGGTGGTTCAGTCAGTTAAGCGTGGACTTTGGCTCATGTCATGATCTCTCAGTTTGTGAGTTCGAGTCCCGGGTAGGGCTTTGTGCTGACAGCTCAGAGCCTGCAGGCTGCTTCTGATTCTGTCTCGCTCTCTCTCTGCCCCTTCTTCAGTTGTGCTCCATCTTTCTCTGTCTCAAAAATAAATAAAAACATTAATTAAAAAAAACAAAAGTAAATACATTCTGTTCAAGTTTTCTAAAAATACTAGAGATTTATAGAAGATTGAAAGTGTTAGTCAATAGTCCTCTAGCTTGTAAACAGTATTAATTATTTTATAACTCTCTGTGTACTTATCTTATCTATTCACTTATCTCTAACATCAGCTTGTCTTACAATACATTCTGTCTTAAAATCTTTTTCATTTGCTAGTACATAAGGGAAATGTTTACTGTTTTTACAGATGTATATAGATGCTTCATGACTCTTTAATTTTCCATATTATACATAACCATAATTTAAAAAATTCGACTGGTGAACATTAAGTTTCAAAAGGTCTTTTACTAACATAGATCACGATTCTAATTTTTTTCCTCTTGTTGAAGTTAAATTCATAGAACTTAAATTTGCTTGGAAAAAGAATATAATGTCTTCACACTGTACTCTTGCTTCACTGTACTCTTCTGTGTGTGGAAATTATACTTATTTTTCACTGAATTTTTTCTGCTTTTGAAAGGGAGTGTTGAAGAACATTTGACATTGCTAGCATATAGAGAAATATCTTGCATT
>NW_027550876.1:0-1835 GCF_008692635.1 Crocuta crocuta
TCATGGGGACCAGCAGTCATGTGCTTTCATCTGCCAGACCTTCACGTTCCCATCCACGTGCCAATGTCTTCACTTCATACAACTGTAGTGGTTCTTCAAAGACCATCTTGCTTCTTCTAACAGTTAGCCGGATATCTGTAAACTTTGTTATTCTTCCTTGGAAGAAGATGCCATATTTTCACCCTAATGCTTATTCAAGTGTTCCTAAGAAAATTCAAGATTCTTCCCTTTGCTCCTGATTCCTCAGACCCAAAAATGTGGTGGTGCTGCCTGCAGAACTGGTGTCTATGGGTGAGGCAGCTCTTTCCTTAGATAAAGTTCTAGAGGGAAGAGAAATCTGAACTCCAGATTAGCTGATTACCACTTCACTAGACAGTGAAAGACTGTAAGTATTTTCTCTTTCAGCTCAAATGCTCACAGGTCTCACAAGCATGCAATCTATGTTTTGATTTAAGATCTGTAAGTGTAACAAACGGGTGTCCAGAAGAAAAGCATTCATTGGATACTCATACCAGAGAAGGGGAATCAGTTTTTCCTATTACTGCAGGCGTCTGCCCTAGGAATAAGAGAACACGAGAACTTGAAATAAGATAGAACTCGTACCTACATCTCGGTCTTACCCCTGCATGCAGGTATTTATTTATAACAAAGAACTGTTATCATTTGACAGGCATATTTGCATTATACTATTGCTTTTGGGTTGAATTGTGTCCTCCTACAAACCTTTCCCACCTAAACCCCAGTTCAGGTTAATATGACTTTATGTGAAAACAAGGTTTCTGCAAATATATTCAAGTTCAGATGAGGTTACGCTCAGTCAGGGTGTGTTCTAACCCAGTACGACTGGTTTAAGAAAAACAGAAGAGACAGCGAGGGAGAAGCCATGTACCTACAGAGGCAATAGTTAAAGTCCTACAGCTGCAACTCAAGGAACTCCCCAAACTGCCAGCAAACAAGCCACCAGAAACTAGAAAGGTCCGGGGATGTATATTCTCCCCGACAGGTTTCTAGGCCCTGCCAGTATCTCCGTGGTGGACTTGTGTCCTCCTGCCCTATGAGACAATAAGCTCCTGCTGTCCTGAGGACCTAGTTAGTGGTGCTTTGTCTGCAAGACTAGGAAAAGAATACAATATATGGAAGTTCATATTAACCTGTGTAGGTCAACTTAATTCTTCTCTTCTAGGTACAATGCATCTTACATGTTTCTTATCAGAATATATGCTTTCTTGGTTCAGACCACTTTCTCTGCATCACTGAGAAGAACAAAATTATTTAAAATCAAGTTCTCAGCTGAGTATGAGCTATTTTGTTGGTCTCCCAGAAGTAACAGCCTATTGTAAACCTTGTACGAGCCTTTCTCTGGGCACCATGATGGACTGGAGAACCCCCTTCTCTCACCCTTTAAAGCACATGGATAGAGGGAAGAAGCAGAGGTAAATCCCAATAGCAGGTGGCAAATTTACGGACTAATGCCAGTTGTATGGTTCTGGATATTTTGGACCAAGGCCTGATCATGTGGAAGATATAGATGATAAGAACCATGCTGTCACTACAGACAAGCAAGAACTTATTTCAAATGGGACAATGGATCTATTGGAACATAAACCTCTCAAGGTTCAGTAAAGAACTAAAATCATTATGTCTTCTATTTCTTATTGAAAGCTAGGGAAAGGCCTTATTGAAGGGGGAAAGGCCAGGCAGTGGGGTGGGGGAGCAGCCTTGAGAATCTCAAAGCTTATTAGTGATAGATTTATACTTACGATCCAAGTATTCTGCTTCCTACTTTATTGCATTTTTATTTATTTCTGAGAGAGAGAGAGAGAGAGAGAGAGAGA
>NW_027550877.1:0-1889 GCF_008692635.1 Crocuta crocuta
AAGAGCTAAGAGAAGACAGGGTCAGAGCCTGTGACTCAGGCAGGATGCTGAGGAATGAAGCCTTGCTCATCCCATCTCATAACCCTAGCACAAACCTCACCCTCCAGCTTTCCCTAGGCTCAAGAGTAAAATCAGAATAAAAGGCCTCATGGAGGACACAAACTCAAGCATCTACTACTCCAGAGTTGGTGGTAGATGCTAGGATTATATGAATGCTTGCTAGGAAACCCTGGAATTCACCTCTGGCCCTCTGTGGTGACATGTCATGGTGAAAGGTCCTGACCTTCTGGAGCCATTTCCTTGATCTCTGCAGAGGGCACCTGAAAATCTATGGAGAGAATTTCAGGCAACTGACCACGTGCAGTGGAGGAGAGTAGCTTCTCCACAAAATCACTTCTCCTGTCAGAACACGCAGTCCTAGAAGATAGAGACCATGACTGCTTCATTTTTGTACCCGTTCACCACAACCCATCCTGGGAGGGCAGTGAACACAGAATGAGAACAGGAATAAACCCCACAGATGCTATTCTCTACACCATGTAAGAGGGGGCTGGGCTTCTGCTCTTTACCAGCCATCCAAAGCCTAATGCCCCACCTGGGTCCAAGGGCCCATCTGTCACAGAATGAAGAACAAGAATTGTTCCTGTGTCCCATGTAGGGAGAGCAAAGAAGGGAAGACAGCCTGGACTTCAGGTGGGGATATGAGGAATGAGCACAACGTAGGCATGTGAGGTGCTGGGGGACACAGAGGACCAGATCCCTAATAGGTCTGGCTGGGCTTGCAGAGGACTGTTCATTCTCATCCATCCCCAGAGACAGTGAGGCCAGGACCCTGAATGCTTGGTCTGGATGAGAGCATGGGGAGGGAAAGGGGGCCTGGGAAGGGGCCAGAGGGAGATCTCTGTTTCCAGAAGGAGGGGTGGGCCCTGCCAACTGCCCCCCTTTCCTGCCTTGCCCCTCTTCTCCGCTCTAACTTCTCTGGATCCATGGCCAGGCAAGGCACAGATTGGGGGCTTTCCAGAGTGTATCACTCCCAAGGTCAAGCCTGCTACAGAAGCTGCAGGGGCAGGACCCTGGGCAGGCAGCTGCACCCGTGGGAATCCAGACAGCGGGAAGGGAAAGGAAGCCATTCCTTGCGGTAAATGGTGCTGGCAGCTGGGGAGTGTCAGGAGACAGGGGCAGGGTAAAGTGAGAGGCCAAAGCAGAATCTCACACACAAAGACACAGGACACAGAAATCCAGCCACACAGAGACACAAACACAGTGACACAAATTCAATGATGCCACTCCAAAACTATTTCAGAGCACACAGAGACAGGTCCAGGAAACACACCTACATAGACTCAAGAACACCCTGAGTCAGACATGTGGGAGCAGACGCTGGCACAAGCACACATGCAGACACAAAGACAGGCTTCACACACATAAACCGACACAGACCATCTTGTAGACCTACAAACACAAATGCAGTCCAAATCCATCCTTCAGACTTGCTCTCCTCCATAAAGCCTCCTAGGCCACCTCGAACCAGGCCTGTCTCTCCCTCCTCTTAGCTCTGCATTGTAATGTCCTTGTCCTTTCATAAGGATAGTCTTGGATTCACATGCATACCTCTCGTCTCAACAACTTGGCTGTGTGCTTTCAAATAAATGACAAGGTCAGCAAGTGAGTCTACTGCCCTCCTCGGCAGCCCCATTCCTCACCTACACACTCATCCCTCCAGTAGTGTCTCCAGTTTACTGCAGGTCCTGACCCCCAGCCTTTCAGCAGGCATAGACTATAAGGAAAGAAGAAAGCAGACAAACACATCCTTTCGAAGTAATGCTGGTGGGTATTCCCTCCCAAAATCTTTACCTCGTCTTATGCTCACCACTGTCTACCTCCAATCT
>NW_027550878.1:0-1888 GCF_008692635.1 Crocuta crocuta
CCCCCCGCCCTTCCCTGGCCCCCGCCCAGGTGCCTTGCCATTCTTCCTCTTAATGCCTCTCCCCGTCAAACCTCAGTCAAGCGCTCCTTCGGACTGTTAGATAAACCCGCTGCTGATACCTTCATCTCTAAACCCTGCTGTGGCAGTCCATCTCTTTTTGGCACGTGAATTTGATTTTTCTGTGATGCAAAGCTGGTTACATCACTAACCTATTTTAAATCTTCAGTAGTTCCCCATAACCTTCAGGATAAAGTCTGTTGTTTTGACATGGTGACTTATGTCCATTCATTTACTGGCCCCTACCCACAACTCTCAGCATTTTTTGGCCCCATTTCCATTATTCGTCAATTTCAACTTCCACAGAAACTGCCAAAATTGGATCACACTGAGGTGACTCGGATTCAAAATTTCTATGCTGTTCCCTTTGCCTGGAATACCTTTTTCTGCACTTTTGCCTGGCTGACTCCTAGTTATTCCCCCAAAATTCAGATGAAATCTCAGCCATTCTTAAAAACCTTCACCTGATGCCCCTGCTTGCTAAGTAGAGTTACCTTCCTCTTGTGTACTGTTTCAGTAATGTATTTGCTACCACTGCACTCGCCTTGTTGAACTGCTGTCGTTAGTGACCTGTCTACTGTGCTGGCCTGTGAGGAAGTTCGTTGAGGGCAGGCGCTATGGCTGGCTGGTCTGGGGCATCTGGTATATAGTAGTGACTCTTCAGTACATTATAAATGCATCAAATTGAATATAATAATGTACATGAATTGGCAGAGAAGAGTAAAAAATGCCTCCTGGGAGGGAACAATTCTGCCCTCTCTCTTATGTAGACCTGTATGCAAGCCCTGACTTTAAGTTGCCCCTCTGGGTCTGTGAAAACTAGAAGGAAGCACACCTTCCTTAAGGTATTCTGCACCTTCAGCCCAAACATTTCCAAAATGCACATTCGGCTCGAAGATGTCTGCAGTGTCAGTGTGCCCTCCTAGATGTTGCACCTCATCCAGACACACAACCTGCACAACCATACACGGCAGCCTGTCTTGTGAAAAAAATCTGGTAGTAGATTGAGTCATCTTCTATAGAGCCTTCCTTACCACTTTGTGGGATTTAAAAAGAAATTTTCCCACCACATTTACTCACAATGATTATTCCCATCCTTTCACATTTTCCACAAGCCCTTAACCCAGCCTGCTGCCTCGGCCGCCATGATAAGACTCCCATAGCCATCCCCACTCTTTCTTGGCAGATGGCCTTGCGTTTCCATCCCAGAAGAAGAAGATGTGTTCTCTTCTGGGTGTGAGCGGTTTCATTGAAGCCTATTCCTCTGTATCCATTTCTTTCTTGCCTCCTCAAGGGTCTCATTCCCTACACCATCCTGCCCTACTCTTGACACCTTTGGTCTCTGCCCCTCGTGGCATCTTGCCCTCTGCCGTCACACGAGTCTTTCCCCAGATTGCACGGCGAGGGGCAGGGAGGGGAGGAAGACGCTGCAATGACGAAAGCACCGTTTTCCTCTGACGGTACATGGTTCTTCAGCTGCGGTCTTCTGTCTTTCCTCTTTTCTCTTTCTGGACTCAAAACTAGATGGCTACATGCGGCATCTCTCCAGACTGTTTCCTGCTTACCCATTTGCTACTCAGGAGTTCATCTCTGAAAGTCACGGAAGCACTTCTTGACAAAGCAAGTTCATTAACAGTGCACACGCTTGGTTCTCTTACCATTCATTGTAGTCCACGTCTTCCCCTGGAGCTGCACATTTAAACTGTTCCAAGACTGTCCTCGGCCCTTTGTTCTCTTTCATGTGTACTGTTTTTCATAGTAAGCGGATACATTCTTTTTTTTTTTTTTATTATTTTTTTTAAGTTTTATTTATTTCTAGGAGAGAGAGAGA
>NW_027550879.1:0-1891 GCF_008692635.1 Crocuta crocuta
AGTCAGATACTTAACCAACTGAGCCACCCAGGTGTCCCTATTTTCATATGAAATTTAAACATCCATATCCTTCCCATTGCCTTAATCCTTCAATATAATATAGAAGTAGAGAGGTATTCTATGCCTGAATCACTCCAAACATATTAATTTAAAATCATTTTTAAAATAGTATAAATATGGTTATTTCTAAATATGTGATTTTAGGACTGAAATTATCAACTTCCACATTTATATTTGGCTTTATGTATGCTAGGTGAATATATAGTTTAAAAGGATTAGAGTTCCATAAAAATGCAGTTAAAATTATAATTTACAGGTGTTTTCATTTTCATTTCTTGATGGGGTAGACTAGTGATTGATAAAGAACAATAGAGCTTTTTCTAATTTGGAAAACAGATGCCAATATGGTTATCTACTGCTATATTTTAAAACACTAAGAATTTTATACATTCAGAGATCTCAAATTGTACACTCATGTGGATATTTTGTGAGAGCTGTGAATTGGGCGAAATTATAAGGGACAGTTTGCAGAAATTAGATACAAAGGGCATTTTAGGTTTTCATGCAATAAACCAGTATATTAATTTGAGATTTATCTAAATCAGGTTGGAAATGCTACACTGGTGAAAACCCTCCCTTCTTAATATTATAAGAGTGATGTTTTCTTAAATTATTCAGACCATTCTCTGTGGAAAGTAGGAAAGATAATCATGTGACTTTCCACGAAGCTTGGAAGTAGTTAGGATCACTGTATTCACATGAATTCTCTCATATATTTAATTAAACATGACTGTTAGGGTCAGATGTTTTATTTTTCGTGGCCTTTGTGAATTTGATTTGACTATTTTAGGAATCTTGAAATCATACACTGAGGCATAGAACCTCATTCAGAAATTTACTTTCTTTCATATATAATTACTCTTAGTCTGGAAAGTCTGTTCTTTAAAACTACACATAATAGGTACTTTAATTAGAGAGCACTTTGTTTTAATTAGTTATGCTACTCCAGACAATGGAAGAGTTAATTGATTTTAGAGAGATAATTTGTTATTGCCTTAGAGATGTATCTTTTTATTGCATGTATGCTTATATATATCAATAGTATAATTTTATGCATATATTAGAAATATTTCCTACTACTATAAGTTTTCATCAGAATTTTCCTATCAGTGGTAAGGCCAAGTTTCTTTGGAAATGTCAAGATTGAGAGTTTAGGTTTAAAGAAAAAAATCCAAAAATTTAGAGTTAAAAAAGATGAAGTTGTGTATATTTGCACAATGGGATATTAGTCAGTGGACATAAATATGAATGGATTATAGCTAAAATCCAGAACAATGACTTATAGAATCATAATGTGGAATGATAAATGCAAAAATTGTAAAGGATGACATTATAGTCCCATTTTTATGAAGCTCAAATAGAATAAAAATTAAACTATATATTACTTAGCAATACACAAATATGTGTCAAAACTATTTGTAAAAGGAGGCAAGAAGAATGGTAAATATGAAAATCAGGATAATTCCCCTACTGGGAAGGCAAGGGCTGAATTTGGGGAGAAGGTAATGGTAGTAATCTAAGGTTTAACTTAATGATGAGATCACAAGTGTTAGTTTTAACATCATGGTTCATAACTCACATAAACATACATTATTTTGAATTCATCAAATATTACAATAATAGAAAAAGCCAGAAGAAAATAGTTAATTTTCTATTTGTCATTGTATATGCCTTCAAAGAAACTAGTGAAGTGGGAAATTTAGGCAATTAAGTAGTTGTTATGTCCACATGGGACCAAATCATAAGCCTATTTATATACATATAATAACACAATATAAACAATACATATATATGTGTATATATATATATACATACATATATATATATATAT
>NW_027550880.1:0-1890 GCF_008692635.1 Crocuta crocuta
CCGGGGGCCCCAGGGAACAGCCCCACCACCCACCCTGCGGAGTTCCTGCTCGTACGGGGAGCCTGGGAGTGCTCTCTAGGAGCGAGCGAGCGAGCGAGCTGGCGCCGCGCACCTCTGCACCTACAAGCGCACAGTCGCGCCAAGTACCGGGGTCTGTCCGCCATACCCTCATCAGGAGACTTTGTCACTGCCCCCACTCCGGGGAAGGGGCGCCTCTCTGCCTGGGAGCTTCGCTTTTCAATCTTTGAGAGCTTACAGAGCATTTGCCCAGTGTTCTCATTTACCACGTGAGGAAAACTGGGTCCCAGAGAGGTTCAGCAACATGCGTGAGCTCACGTATCTGGCAAGTGGTAAGAGTGGACGAGAGCTCCTAGGACCTGATTCTTGGGCCAGAATCACTCTTGCTCCTCTCCTTACCGTTCCAGGTGTGCTCCTGCAAGCAGGATGTAAGTAGAGAATCATCCCTCAGGTAGGGCAGAACTGTTTTCTCAGGGGCAAAGGGAGGTCCTGGCTGTTTTTTTCGTGTGGTTTAAGGACAGTAGGCCTGTCCAAGAGACGCACTCCCACTGCTCACTAAAACCACAACGTTTTTATGAACGAACTGAAATGTTTTAATTTTAATTGCTTTTCAAAACAAAAGAACTTCAGACAAAATAAATAACTTCAGTAAAATAATAGTAATAATAATATTAACAATATCCAGTCTGGATTATATTCATCTTTATACAAACACAGTTGTAAAAAATATATTTAAAATTATACCTATATCTGTATAACCATATCTGTATCTATATATATTTGTTCTAAAAGGGACCCAGGAAGGAAAAGTGCAAGGGCCCTTGGGTGTCATACTGCAGTCTGCTCCAAGCCTACCATTTCTGGGATCCAGAGTCTCATGGGGGTCAGCATCTGACCAGACTGGCTTTGCAGCCCTGCCCATGCCTGCACCCCTCCTCAGTTTCTGGCCCTCTTGAACACTGTTTTTGATCTGCAGCATATGACCAGTGTTGCCTCGCAGAGTGGTTTTCCCCCCACACCCAGCCTACCTCTGCTTCTTCCCAGACCCTCAGAGCAGCCAGACCAGGGTGGAAAGTCCTGGGTCCCAAACCTTACTCTTCATTATGCAGGGTCCATGGACCTTGCTTGTCCTTGCTTGCCTGTCCGTGCAGCCAGTGGTGGTGGAATGAAAGGCATGGGGTTTGCACTTGGACGCCTGGCTGTGCTGTGCACAAATTATGTGATCTTGTTGTAAACCTGTTTCTTTAACCTGGGAGAGGAAGACCTTTCTGATGAGGTTGTTGTGGAGATAAGACAAATTAAACCTCCTAAACTCAAAAAATGTTAATTCCCTCTCTTTTGAAACCTTGAAGTGCTAAGATTAGGGGGTAGGGTCCAAGGCTTCATTGAAAATACACAAACCCCTGACCACAGACTCCAGAGTTATCTGGGCTTCTTTTCTGACCAGTGGAGGAAGCCTTGGATCACAGGTTCTCAGACTTGAACAGACATCTGAACTACCTGAAAGGTGTTTTAGAGCATAAACTGCCAGGCCGACTCCAGAGTTTCTGGAGAGTAGTCTATGGTGGAGCCTGAGTATTTACATTTTTTAAAAAAGATTTATTGATTTTTGAGAGAGAGCGTGCAAGTGGGGAAGGGGCAGAGAGAAAGGGGAACAGAAGCCCAAAGCAGGCTCCATGCCATCAGCACAGAGCCTGATGCAGGGCTCAAATTCCTGAGCCATGAGATCACGAGCTGGGCCGAAGTTGGATGCTCAACCAACTGAGCCACCCAGGTGCTCCCTAAGTATTTACATTTTATTTTTTTTTCGACTTAATGAAAACTTTATTATTTTTTTTACAAATAGTTTATTGCCAAATTAGTTTCCACATA
>NW_027550881.1:0-1891 GCF_008692635.1 Crocuta crocuta
TCTATCCCTACTTTCTTGAGGGTTTTTATCAAGAAAGGATGCTGTTTCTTGTCAAATGTTTTCCTGCTCCTATTGAGAGGATCATTCGGTTCTTCTCCTTTCTCTTATTACGGTGATGTATCCCATTGATTGATTTGCGGATACTGAATCAGCCCTGCAGCCAAGGAATAAATCCGACCTGATCCAGGTGAATAATTCTTTTACTGGATTGTTGGATTTGGTTGGCTAGTGTCTTCTCGGAGAGTTTGTGCATCCGTGTTCATCAGGGAAATTGGTCTGTAGCTCTCCGGTTCAGTGGGACCATGCATTCTTTACGAGTTTCACTGAGCGTCCTCCAGACCTCTGCATGAGCATAGTTGATGGGCATATTTTTTGTTCTGTTTTGGCCTTTCTTACTAGATTTGTTGTGTCATATGCACTTCTTTGGGCCTTTTTAATCCCTTCTACCACTAAGTGTCTTGGAATTCCAGATGTTCTAGTGTGTGCCGTGTGGACTGTCCTGTTTTCCAAGCCTCCAAGGCCCATCCTAATGGCAGATTATCAGCATCACCAGGCCTGTGCTAAATCCTGTGACCCAGGAGTGTACATTCTCTCTTCTCTGACTTTGCATCTATACTCACCCCGCCCCCACCCTGACTCGGCTCCTCAGGAACAGGCCCCCTCCGTGTCTCTCGTCTTAGAGGACACTGGGATAGATCCTGACAATCAGCGGGCATGCAGACCTCTTCTTCCCATAGCCAGCGTAGTACGTGCCTGGATTCACTGAAGACTGAGTGATGTTGGGTATTGGCCTGGTAGACACAGGGGACCTATCCATGGTGATACGGAATGTGGAATCTGGTCATTGTTCCTGTCCCAACAAGGGAAGAGCACCAGCCTCTAACTGCTAGGGGAGAGGGGCCATGCTGGGGCCGCCGTTGCTCTGCTAGGCCAGGCCTGCAGAGATGCAATTGCTGTCACATGGGTGGGAGAGGGACGCCTAAGAGTCTCTCTTCTAACCCCGCCCTTCACCTACATATCCTTTGCAGATGGTCTTTCTCTTTACTTTGAATTCTCCATCACACCAAAGCCCAAATTTGGACAATCATGGTGTGAGTTTGGAGGCAAGGTCAATGGAGGAGAGAAGTATCTTTCCTTTGGCTGTGGGAGCAAGAAGGTCGAACTCGTTGGTCCTCTGGGGATGAAGCTGAATGACACAGAGTCCTGGGAGAGACAGATAGAAACTGTGAAAGACCTGCTAGAAGAGCTCAAAAAGAAACTTCTTGACATGAAAGCAGAGGATTTCCCTCACAGCGGTAAGTCGGAACGTTCCGGGGCAGAAGTAGACAGTTTGTAGGGCCCGGGAGCTATCGTGTTCATGTAAAACGTAGACGTGGGTCCCACACAGGCGGCCCAGCATCCCGGGCAGACATGGAGGACAGAACGGGACCAGGAGGGGTGATGGGAGCTGAGGAGTGGACAGCACGTGGGGCAAGGGATTGGTCAAGCCCAGAGGCTGACCTCATTCCCACGGTGGGGGGGGAGGGGGGCAGATTCTGTCTCCCTGCAGGGCACGATGGTGTGTAAGTGTGGGGACAATGGACGCACCAGCGGATCCTGGGAGTTTCACACCAGTGAACAGATATCCTACTTCTTTAACTCGACAAGTGGAAATTGGACAGTTCATCCTAGAGGCCAACAGCTAAGGGCCGCATTTGACACTGACAGAGATTTGACCAATTGCCTCATGAAGATCTCAAATGGAGACTGTAAGAAGTGGCTTGAGCAAATATTGGTGCACTGGGATGAAATACCGGTGACATCAGGTAACTCAGAAGACTGGATGAAGTGGTGGTCCTCTTGAAATCAAACCTCCCTTCCCCACCGTAATGTGTGTCTGTGTGAGAGAGAG
>NW_027550882.1:0-1887 GCF_008692635.1 Crocuta crocuta
GAACTCACGAACTGCGAGATCATGACCTGAGCCAGAGTCAGACACTTCGCCCACTGAGCCCCCCAGGGACCCTGCCTAAAACCATTTCTAAGTAAGTGGGTAAAGATGACGGGCAGAAACAATAGAAAACTCGTGAATTCCACACCACCACCCCATGGATGGATGTTATTGTCATCTCCATTTATGGATCAGAAAGTGGAGGACAGAGAGGTCAGGTAAGTTGCCCAAGGTTGCACAGCCGGTACATGAGAGTCACGTGACACGGGAACGAGGCTGGGCCCCTGAGGGCCCCTGAAAGTCCTGGCTTCAGTACCGTCCCCCGAGGGTCTGTTGGGCTGTCCGCTGGCCCCTTATCTTTCTCCCTCGAGATGAGCCGAGTGCGGGAGAGGCAGTCCGCTCAGGCCCAGGAACGGCGAGTGTTTTGCAAAGGATGCCTGCGGCCCCTGCTCTCTCCGCCGTGACTGCCTTCAAAGACCGGGGACGGCCAGGATCACGAACATGCCCGCCCCCATTGGCTGGCAGCTCTGCCCACGGAGGGTGGCCCACGCCCCACCCCGCGATGAAGGTCAGGGAGGCGAGTGCTTACAAGGGAAGAGGGGTGGTAGTTTGCAGCCAGGACCTGGGGACGGCAAGGGCGGGGAAGGAAGGCATCGGTGCCGTGTACACGCCGCGTGTGGGAGGCTGGGGTACAGAGGACACCCGCCGGCCCCCAGCCCCTGTGGCTCAGCACCTCCCCTGGCGCATCCGGGGAGGGGTCCCCTGGTGTGGCCACGGGGCCACGGAAGGGCAAGCACTGGGGGCTCCCGGGGGCTCCGGACAGCAGGGAACAGAAGGAGGCTGGCGAGCCAGGACCCAGCAGGCGCCCTGCCGCAGCGGCCCCCGTCTCCCTGCTCTTCTGCATGGGCCCTTCTGAGACAAGCCATCCCCACGTGGGCCGAGGAAGCCACCAGCAGGAATGACATCCATCCTGGGAGCTAAGACACAGGGGTGAAGACAAAGCATCTCCTCCAGGAAGCCCAGTGCAAGTCCCACGTGGGACCCACTGACTTGGGGGTTTGTCCTGGAGGTGACGGCCATGGTCCACGCACCCGGACTCGCGGGGGCTGGAGCCCGAGTCCCCCTGTGCCCGGGGCAGTGCCAGCCCGCAGAGCCGGACGGACAGAGGCCCGGGAAGGGCCATTTCCCCTGAACGGACAGGTGACCCCAGAGAAGGCAAGTCGCTGAAGCCCTGACTCTCGTCACATGCCGCCGCTAGAAGGTGGAATTGGAAAGTGATTCGGGGCCATCGTGTGATCCAAATTGAAATCTGGGGGAGCACACACTTTAGAGGGACGGAACAGGATGTCCAAGGGCCGGGTAAATAGTTCTCTTTGTAGTGTTTTGCTCTATTGTGAAAATAAATAAAATATTGAAGCAATTTAAGAAACAATTTCTCCTCTTTGGAGCAACACTCAAGCCTGGCTCAGAAATACCATTTTTATTGTCTGCCCACTATTTGCAACGCTACGAGAACACTTTACAGCCGCAACGTTAAAATGAAATGCAGAATTTTTATCTTGTCCCCACGTTTATAGACGGGAGAAGACTCCGGGTGGGTAGGTGGTTGGGAAGGAAGGGGGAAGTTAAGCACACAGTTTAAAAGAGAAAGAGAGAGAGAGGGAGGCAGACCCTTTTTTCTTCGTCCATCAGTCACACAAGCCTGGACTTACCTTTCCTTAGAGGGAAGAGGGGTTGATGGAAACATGTCACTTTCTCCTTAGACAGCATCTTGGTTGCTTAGTTCTGATGAGTGGACCAATTACAAAGGAGAAAAAGTTGCACATTCGATTGATCAGAAATTCAGCTCCTTTAGGGGCGCCTGGGTGGCTTAGTCGGTTAAGCGTCCGA
>NW_027550883.1:0-1897 GCF_008692635.1 Crocuta crocuta
GGAAACTAATTTGACAATAAACTATAAAAAAAAAAAAAAAAGAAATGGAGGTGAAAGGGGTCAGGGACAAATAAACCAGAAAGGTACTCACCTCCCAGCGAACACGCACCCCGTGGGTGGAGTGGATCTGTAAATGACTAATTCCAAGAACATGAGATTAACATCCCCTACTCTACATTTTGATTTAATGGAAACTCGGCTCAGTGAAACTGAAAAAGCTAAAGGTTAATTTGATAAGACTGATTACTCAATTAAAAGGTGATGTGCCTTTAGGAACATTATCCGTTAACCTTTCAAGTTGGAAATTGACAGTATGGTTATTCTATTAGTAACAACAGAAACCCAGGAAGTTTTCCCCCCAAGTGGTATTGTTTTGTTGCCAAGACACTGCAGAAAAGGTACATCTACCAGAAGTGGAAACATTATTTTTAATTAAAATCATTCAAGAGATCCAGCCAGAGGCCACCTCAGTGCATGCGGCTCTGCTCTAGTAAAATGTCATTGCTAAAAAAAAAAATTAAATGGGTCAATAAAGTCTGAGCTCTACATTATGGAAAAAATTACAGCTTCCTAATTATGTCAAACTAACAAAGCTTTATGGGTCTGAAGGCAATTTTTCTTTCAATTCCATGATCATACTTCATCTAAAATGCTCCTGGCCAAGGCCAGCACATCGGGAGGCAGAAGTGGTAAAAGGCAGGCTGTGGTCGGTCCGCACCGTCTGGAGGGGAGACCTGCCAGGGGACGACAGGGCAGCCCTTCTCTATAGGGAGAGAACGCCCGTCACTGAGGGATGCCTACCCCCCAGTGCTCTGTTCCAGTGTGACTCGGCTCCCCTAGCGTGGCCCTAACCCCCTACCCCGGCCCCTGCCATGGCAGCAATGGGCCTTCCCTGCTGGGGAAGCCAGCAGAAGGACGCGGGCGCAGCATGAACACGCACATGTCTAGCCACGCTCTCCCTCCTCCTGGGCTCTGCTTGCTTACGGACATCAGAGGTCCTATGTCTTCCCGTCTGTCCTGTGCTCTAAAGAAGCCTGCCCCTGCTCCCTGTGCTCTGGGGGCTGTGACCACGGCAATCATGGCTGCGCGAGTCTGTCTAAGTCAGGGGCCTTTCCAACGAGGCTGCCCACCCTCACACCTAAGCTCATCGCCTCCCCACCTAGATTTTTGCCGGTGACAAAGCAGGTAGCTTGTCCATCTCCATCATGTTCACCTGACTCCCGCAATGCCATCTCCCCCCACCCACCCCCACCACTCTCTGGCAGGAAGGAGAGGTGTTCTTTATTACCTGACCACCCCCACAAGTTCATCACAGGTCACACGGGGTCCCAATCCAATTGCTGTTCACGAGCAAGCACAAAGACGTGAAGTGAGCTCTAGACACTCACATGATTAACACCGGGCAGCAGAGGGACTGAACTTAGGTGTGCCAGACCCCCAAGTCCATGCTCTTTCAAAGGGACCTGAACAGGGGCAGGGGTGGAGCTCAGAACGCACTTGTCGGCAATGAACAGCTGCAGCGGGGAAAACGAGTAAAAGTCTGAGTTTCCACAACGGGGAGATGGATTGGTCAAGACGAAGAAAGCCTCAGGGACCAGAGCTCTGACACTCAAGCTGCACAACCAGCAAGTGGCAGGGCGGGAGCGGCCCCCAGAGACCTGGGACATCCGTCTGAGCATCTGCCGTAGGGCAGCTAGGAAGGAGGAAGCCATGTGGCAGCAGCTGGCTAGTCCAGGCAACCTCGGGGAGAGGGCCAGGAGCGGGCTGGGAGCACGACGCACAGTGTGTGCAAGCTGAGCAGGAATAAATGCCTTAACATCACTTTTACAGTCAGAGGTTGAGGGGTGCCTAGGAGAGGCTCAGTTGGTTGAGCGTCTGACTTTGGCTCAGGTCAGGA
>NW_027550884.1:0-1901 GCF_008692635.1 Crocuta crocuta
CGCGAGATCATGACCTGAGCCCAAGTTGGACGCTTAACAGACTGAACCACCCAGGTGCCCCAAGCCTGCATAGATTTGAATCACAGATCCCTCACTTTCTAGTACAGTGCAACATAACCATGGGCAAATTGTGCAAACATTATGCCATGGATTTTTGCTTTTTGCTTTTTTTTAATGCAAATAAGAATAATACCAACCTCATAAGATATTTTATAAGTTTAATAAGGAAATTTGTATGAAATTATTACAATATACAATATCAGTATAAAAATTGTATGTCAAATATTTAGTTTTATTGACTTTATAATTTTAAAGGAAGAAAAAATTGAAGCCTAAGCTAGAGGTTAATTGGGTAATATGTTTGGAAAAGCTGAAAAAATATGTATACCTTTACTCCATGATTTTTATACTTTGAAGAAGATACTCTGAAGATATACTTGCATTTCTTACCAAAAGTTAGCTACAACAAGATTAATTCAAAGAGTCATAATATAGAAATAATATAAACATTGAATAATTTAGCAGATGTTAAAGATGAAGAACTTATATATATATAGCCATTAAATTATGTGTCAGATGGACACTTATTTTAAGGATATAAGCAATGTCTTGCAAGGTTGAAACATGTTTTCAAGCAGTATATTTATTTATTCCTATATATACTGAATTTGATTTGATAGAATATACATCAGATAATTGTTGAAATATATGGTTAATAAAACAGTGGATATTTTTTCTTATTTTATGTATTTCAATTTTCCAATATTTTCATAATGTACATGGATTTTGCACATTGATTTTTACTTTATTTTAAGAGAAAGAGCTTTAATTAAATGAAGATAGTTAATAAAAAATTCTGTAATTGAGAGGCAAAAAATATATAAAATCACTCATATGGGTTCCGTCTGATATGTTTATTTTGAAGGTAAATTAGCAGGAAACATTAGTAGGAGATCATCTCTCCTACAATGTTCTCATTACTTGGTTGGTGGTATATAATTTCAGCAGAATTTTTGGATATTTTGCAAGTGTCTTTACCAAAAAGGTCTACTTTAAACTAATTTTGCTTACTTATATAAATCTATTAGGCTTTCATTGATTTTTAAAAGATGAAAATTACATCGAGAGATTTCTGAAGAAGCAAGTAACTATAAAGTAAGTTTTTTGTTCTGTTTCTTTGCTTTGTAACCTACTTCATGCAGAATCTAATGTCAGAGGTAGAGTAGTCTGGCAGAGTTATGTAGGGGATTGATGACAAAGCCGGTGCTGAACACAAAATCAGCACAGCAAGTAAACACAAGTGCACAGAATCAGAAAGGGATTTAGTGTGGGTAAATAAAGTTTAAGACCTTTAATTCCACAACACCAGCACTCTGACATCATGAAATACTGAATATCAAAAAGTATAATATTTAAAGAACCAAAAAGAACTTTAAATATGTCATGGCTGCACATAATTTAAATTTGATAAGTTACAGGTCAAAATCAACTGGATGGAGCTGTTCAAAGGCAATATCTTGAGCTACTCATTTGAACTATATATTTTTCTCCTGGAAAATATAATTTACATTTCCAATGAATATATGTTTGGTCAACATGACCCTTGCCACGTTTTGATTTATATTCCAATTTCATTCTTATTTTCTTAGAGGTAACACAAAGTGCTTTCTATGCTTCTGCAATTTAAGGCTGATTATGAAACATAAAGGAGATGGTCATAATAGTTAAAACCAAGTTATTCTATGATACATTGTATGCTGCTAAAAGGTGATTTTAACATAATTTTAATGTTTATTTATTTTCAAGACACAGAGAGACAGAGTGTGAGAAGGGAAGGGGCAGAGAGAGAGGGATACACAGAATTTGAAGCAGGCTCCAGTCTCTGAGCTGTCAGCACAGAG
>NW_027550885.1:0-1902 GCF_008692635.1 Crocuta crocuta
TCGAGTGTTCTCATCTGCCCATGTAGTTACGTTTGCATTTGTCCGAGGACAATCTGTGCAGCCGGAGCCCAAGAAGGCTAACAGGGGCTCCAAAACCATGAGAACAGGGATCCTCAAAAGAGAGAGGTGCACCGTGACAGGTGGACCGTGTGATGCAAATACATCTGCGTGAATCTCCAGGAAACCTGAGCAGTTGCCCTATGCAATGACTGCGCCCTCTAGCCAGTTCGGGGACGCACCACACAGGCATGTCCCGAGCAGGCATCTCCCCTGTAGTACAAAGTGTACAGTCGCTCCCCAGCTGCCTACCTTGCTGTTAGGGGAGCCTCCTCCGTGCCTGTAACAAGCCCAAATAAGCATAATTTAGACTTTAACATGAAACACGATTTTCTCCTGGAAGGGCAATGTTCGTTTGGTTCACATATTAGCAGTGGTGTGCAGGGAATACCTGGGAGCAGAAAGCTGGGTATTTACGGGAGTTTTCGCCTTAAATAATCTAGTGCCTTAACTTCCCCTCCTGGGGGACCAGGAAACCTACTCAGACCGCTGAAACGTGCTCAACCTCGGGTTCGACTCCCCAGCATCACACATTTCTGGCCACTTTGTGACATGTTTATTGGTCTTGACGGGCGAGCAACAGAACAGGAAACTGCGACCTTGCACCAATCTGACTTGGCTGTGGGCATGCCAGCCTTGGTCTGGGCTTTGTTGAGCTCCGAATGGTAGCCAGAGCCCCCCGCCTGCTGCTCACCCCCCACCCCTCACATCCGATTTGCTGTAAAATTCGTACCAGCAAGTCTAGGGCAGTTAAATATATGGCCAGGGTAATTAAACAGGTTACAGATGAATACTATTTGGTCTGCAAACAATTCTGTAAAAGGTTCCAGGGGCTTGTGTTTTGAGGATTGTAGTTTAGCGGTGGGGGGTTGCCAGGAAATGGCTAATTATGACACCTGCATGCACTTGGATGCAATTGGGCCCCGAGGACTGGCCACCTTGTGTATGCAAGTCAGCCTCGCCTCTGCAGCGCGGAGCCACGATGGCCTCTCAGTGCAGAAGATGGTAATCAGACATGGCCTTTGTTAGCAGCACCTTTGGAGGAAATGGCTCAGCTCACCGTGTGCTGCTGTACAGGGCTAGCATTTTCCATCCACCTATGTCCTCAGGCAACCAGACTCACAGACGCTGGCATTTACAATGAGCCGCTGGCCTCTTCCCGATCCATCCAGGCCTTCTGAAGGCGCACTAAGTTTTCATGAAAAAACTGCTTCACAGCCTGGACCATGATCAGAGAACAACGTCTCTGTCTCTCTAGATCAGGGATTCTGTGAATGGCATCTGGAAATGCTTCCTAAACCTGCAGGCAGAATTGGCAATGGCATAAGGAACGAGGAGAGGTTCTGTGGCTTTTATTGGTTTCTCGAAGAAGACTGTGGCTTTGCTCTGCCTGGTATAAATTCTCCATCTTTGCCACAGGGATCTGCAGAAGAACTTTAAGAACGGGAGTGTCAGCCATCTTCTTCTCTTCCTGGGTAGATGGCCCTGTGATTGGCACCTCGCCAATGGAATATGAAAAGGAAGATGGCGCCTCTTCTAGCCAAGATGCTGTGTTTTGCTCTGTTTTGCTTTGTTTTGTTTTGTTTTCTTTAGAGAGAAAGAGCATGAGTGGGGGAAGAGGGGCCTAGGGAAAGATAGAATCGTAAGCAGGCTCCACACTCAGGGCAGGGCCCAATGCGGGGCTCCATCTCATGACCCTGTGATCACAACCTGAGCCAAAATCAAGAGACAGATGCGCAACTGACTGAGCCACCCAGGTGCCCCTCTGGCCAAGGTTTTTATGAAGTGGCTGTCCCTCCCATAAATGCTTTCTCCTTCCACAGCTCACGAGGAGAGTGGCAGGGG
>NW_027550886.1:0-1902 GCF_008692635.1 Crocuta crocuta
AGAGCCCGACACGGGGCTCAAACCCACAAACCGTGAGATCATTACCTGAACTGAAGTTGGTCGCCTAACCGACTGAGCCACCCAGGAGCCCCTATATTTGGAAATATTTTTAGAGAGTTCTCATTCTAAGAAGCTTCCTTATTGGTATCTATGGGAGGATCAGTTTGGAAATCCCTTGGAGTCTTAACTTCCACTGCTAATGGTCATATAATTGCTGCTCTATTACAAGCTGTTCCACCCCCTTCTAAAATTGCCAGTGCTCACTGCTCAGACCATACAGAGGAAAATGACATTATATCTTTAGGAAATGGGAGGGCTGACAGCTGCCCTATATACAGCCCCACATGGACCCCCTTATTCTTTCTCCACTCAGTTTCTAACCCAACCTGTATTCCTCACTGACATTAATTATCAGGCAAATGCCCTGAATCTGCAAAAGACACTTGGACACAAGAGAGTGCCAAACAATTATCAAATGGATAATGTATTCGGCCAAATGAGCTTCCTACATACCTTTTTCTTTTAACCTTTCCAGTTGCACTGATCTCCCACCAAATGGGACATAGGTGTAAACGGGCGATAATTAGAGAAATAAGACAATTGGTTTTGCCATGACATCCACAAAATTCTGACCAAATCATTTCCGAGTGCACACTTCCAAACCTTACCAACTCTCTGGAAGAAATCGATGTATCCCAGAAAGACCTCCCAGACCTACCCTGCCCTTTGCAGACTTCAAATGGATTTTATAGATTTGCCCCCAGATTTGGTCTGTTCTCACTAGTTGATCATTGTCTGCATGTTTAGTGGATGGACTTAATGGTATCCAACTGGACATACTGATGTCACAACAGTGATAAAGAAATTAATAATTGAGATTATTCCTTATTTTGGCATTCCTTTAGTGATTGAGTTAGACCAAGGACCTCACTTTACAGTGAGATAAACCACCTGCTTGCAAAAATTCTGGGTACTCATTAAATCACATACCCCATATCATCCTCAATTAGGGCAAGTGGAACTTGAAAATATTTACATAAAAAGGACCTTAAGGAAGATCGGTCAATAAATTGGACTTAAATGGCCAGAAGCATTGTCCTTGGCCTTTATTAATACTCCAAATAGGAGGCATGGATCGACCCCTTTTAATAGTGGTGTTGTATTTGGTGATCCACTACCTACTTACACCTCTGAACTTTTCATTCAAGGATTAAGTGAGCAATTTTATGATATGTCTAACTATATACAAGGATTAACTTGTTTACTTGAAGCGTATCATCAACGGGTAAAGGAGGCATGGCCTCCACCAACTGGTGGGCACTTTCAACCAGGGAAGGGTCTACATCAAGGTCTTTAGAAGAAAACACATGCTAGTACCTTGCTAGGAAGGGCTCTGTGAGGTGTTACTGACCACACACGCATTCAGAACATAAGAGAAATCATGATGGAATCATGAAAACTGTACCAAAATAGACCCAGATCAACAGCTGTCAGACAACTGGGAGACCATCCCCTACAGGCGACCTGAAAACATGGATTTTCAGGGTCAAGTCCCAGGTCCCAGAAGCAACAGCACCATGATGCAGACAGCTTTTCCCAAAAGCACTGATAAAGAAACTTCTCTTTTACCTACAGCTCCTTTTTTTAAACTCCTGGACTTATGTATTTTTTAATACTAAAAAATCATATGTACATACTTTTTAATACTTTTTCCTCATTTAAAGACTATTTGTTGAAAGGCTGACTAGAGAGTGCTTATCTATCCTACTTCCTCTCTCTAAGTCTCCACTATCTATAGGGTCCTTTCCAATCTGTGTCTTACTGGGTCTTACTCTTGTTACAGAATCTGGGTCACCCGGCGGAAGAACCAAGCAGCACTCGGAGATCTTGGAAGGGAGGAGG
>NW_027550887.1:0-1903 GCF_008692635.1 Crocuta crocuta
AGCTTCTAAACCTCTCATCCCCTCCAGAGACCCAGGAACACCGCCTAGGGAAGGAGCTAACTTGGAAAAATGCACCAGACTCAGATCTGCTCTAAGTAAGATGTAATTCTTATCCACACTCTTTTTAAAGATTTGAAAGTAAAATTAGTGTATATTTCCCACTGGAATCACTACAGTCGATACAACATAGCTTAATACTCAAGTCTGTTACATGCCACCCTAAAATACCTCATCAGAAAGACCCTGTGTCCAAAATGCCAAAAGTCACCTGCCCTTTCCTGAAGCATTGCAAAAGTTTGACAACTATTCTGACTCCTGCTTATGCAAATCCCTGACTAAACTGGACACGTTAAGTGCCGCATGTTTTAATGCTTACTCGAGTCAATCTGTAACCTTTAGCAGATCATTTCATCCCAGTTTTTGGCCTTTTCCTCAAGAATGATGAATTTGGTTTCACGGTCACTGTAAGCCGAAGGACATGGCGACCACATGAATGGTCGGAAGCAAGGCCAGCTCTCAAAACAGCCACCAAGTCCACATCAAGGCATCCACCTTTGTGCTGATCCGGAAGGGAAGATATAAAGTTTCAAGGCCAAACCTCACCTTGCACTCAATCCAGCTGTGTCTGAATTGTAGCCACCACCAGCACTACCAGCAGCTATTCGGGTTTTTAAAGATGTACTTACTATAGGCGTGGGCGGGTTTGGTTAGCATTGTTGTTTGTTAGGGGTGCGTGGTGTTGCTGGAGTCGAGGGGGACCTGTCATCGCTGTTAGTTATGCTAGTATGGGTTTCAGCCTCCATCTTAAAAGTCAGAATGGTAATAAGCAAGGAGCCAGGAGGAAATAGCCGAGCACATCTTCCTGAACAGCTCTCCCTATCTCCTGTGTCCGCCTTCTACTCGGACTCCCAAGCCCTGCTTCCTCTGCAGCCTGCTTCCTTCTGAGTGCAGCGGGAGAGGTCATTGTCAGGTTTCTCCCGATCCGCAGCAGAGAAGCCCCAGTGCTGATGCCAGCTCACCGGAGTGTGGCTTCCTAACCACAGCTCGGGCCGGCTCAGTGCTCAGCCAGCGTCTCTTCCTGATGCTGCTTGACTTTTCTTCTCTGCGATTCCCAAGGCATGGACGCACGCTTGTCTGAAACGCTCCTAAACCGCCCGACTAAAAAATAAATACCTAAGTACGACATAAGTAGTGAGCACAGGCAGGATAATTAGGATTGATGGGCTCTTTTAGGGGCACCAGATCCTCATCCTCCCCTTTCCAGTCGCATTGCTCACCTGCTCACGCGGTGCCCACCTGTGGCTTGCTGGCATTGCCACTGCCTGCAAATGGGGAGGTTTCCAAGTTCAAAATGAAGGCTTGATCTTCCGTGGTAGAACTCTACCGGGACTGTGGGGAGTTCGTGAAGGAATTAAGGACAGTATGTTGTCCTAGTTTGTGTCACTGCTCCCTTGTTTATGTTCTTCCCCTGACTATTCCCACACCCCCTCTCCAGATTTTTGCATGGCTTTTATAGCCTCTAGTAATTATATCAGCAGCATGGAGTCTATTTTTATCTCTTTTGAATGTGTGCAACATAAATGTCAAAACTCATAAAATCTCTTTTTAGCATGTACCTTGTGTGCAAGGTTTCGGAGAGTGTGATGCAGCATTCAGAGAGATGTTGCATTTTGAGGTCAGACAGATGAAAACTGGAAAACTCAATTTCACCACTTAGCTGTACGAACTTTCAATAAGCCCCTTATCATCTAGAACTTTGAGCTGCTTCTTCTGCAAAATGGAATTCTACTGTCCATCGTATAGAAGGGGAGCACCACATTCCAGCAACTTGTTTTGTGCTTCAGGTGCCCCTTTTGCCCACAGCAGGTATCTCCAAACACCTTTTTTTGTTGTTGTTGTTGTT
>NW_027550888.1:0-1904 GCF_008692635.1 Crocuta crocuta
ATAGCAAGAGGAAATTTCTAGATATATTGATACTTGATTGTGGTGATTGTCACACAGGACTTTGCTACTCCAACATGTTTGCAGCGTTGGGAGCACTTTGCCCAGGTGACCACAAGCACCACTGTGATAAGATGGCCCTGCCATAAGTTTCCTTTCTTGCTTTCCTCAGACTAGGGCCCTGTGATATTTAAATGCAGAAATTTATGTGTCTTTTACTTATGTATCCCACGTTGACCTCAATAATGATACTTGTCCACGAGCCTTCCACTGTCTGCGCACCCAAACTGCTTAGCAGACACCCCTCCCAGGCACTTTCTCTTTCTTCCTCCATGTAACGCCCTTCATGGAATATGATGGTTTCTCTAAGACATGTGAGAAAGACAAGCCTAGTTTTCCTGAGCCTATCCTGTATATCCCCTGGTGGTTGCACCTGATTGATTATTTTATGAAAAAACAAAAACAAAAACCAGCAAATGTCCAAAATTACAAATTATATAATTTAAATATTTGAATTTCATATGTCAGTTTGACCTCTTTATAGCTAATTTTTTAAAAAATCCGCAGATATAATGGATTATTTTTCCAGTTATGACACAAATTAATTTACTAATGTACTAGTTGCTTTCTTGTTTTTTTAATAGGTGATGTTTCTGAGGTAGTGGACTAGGATGCAGTTTTAGAATTTAAATTAGATCCTCTTTATTTGTTGGCAAAGTGTGTCTACTTAACTTATTTATCAATAGCCCCTCTTTCACTAAAATCAATATGAATATTCTCTACAAAATGCGTTAATATTTCACTGTTTACATGTGAATTAATATTGTATATTATGTACTTCTTTCAACTAACTTGTTGTCTGGCAATTGCATTTCTTCTACAATCATACCAATTTCCTCAAAACACTATTTAAATATAAACTTTTTATATTTATTCAAATGCATTCATATAACATAAAGAATTTATTAAAGTCAATAGCATTTAATAACCTTGCCAATGATCATGCAGGAGATGGATGCAACATGAACATGGAATCCCAAAGTTTTTGACACTAGTTTCTGGCAGCAGTGGGTAAAGAGCAGTCCTCAGGACAGCAAATTGAGTTTCCTTTTCTAGGCTCAGTTTATAAAATGTATCACATAAACTGGGCAGTATTAATAACAGTGTTATGAAACATTCCTCATGTTATTTATAGTGGCAAATTACCTTTGCATAATTATATGATTTTATGCTAAAAAATATAGAAAAGGAAAGGGACACAGGAAGGCAGGGGAAAAAGGAAAAGGAAAGAAAGACAGTCTGAAACAATTCCCAAGTCTTCAGTTCCGAATAAGGGAAAAAAGCTGAAGTCCTGGGAATAATCTATGGAGAAAATGACTTATGAGCTAAGATCCACAGTAGTGAAAAATAATCGTTCTTCTGTCCTACTAACCTGCACCTGGCCAGGGAGGCAGAACTGAGAGAAGAAGTGTCCTGATGCTCACACAGAAATGCTGCAGCCAATTGGGGTTCTCAGTTCCAGAAGGTCAGACCCTGTCCTCCCATGAGCTATCAGGGTCACAGTCCTGAGTTCTGGTTCACTTACATTCACACGGTCTCTTTAACAATGTGAACATGATTCTCAAACAGAAAACGACCTTATTAGGCAACTCACATAGGGGAACCTGAAAGCAGAAAGTGAGTGGACTCTGAACAAACTGACTCATGCTTTAAACAGTAAGGACCAAATAAGGAAGAAGACTTAAAGCAGGTTTATTGATAATAGGACTAAACAGTCACCTTACAGAATGAAGAAAACTTTAACCCTAAACTCTTCATTTCAGTATCAAGATTAGTTTTCTGATTTAGAGTTTAAACTACTCAAGGAAAATGAAATGAGTGACATTCGGGTTGTCTTAATTGGCAGA
>NW_027550889.1:0-1896 GCF_008692635.1 Crocuta crocuta
AAGAAGAAAACCAGAGACTCTTAGTTATTCAGAAGGTGAAGTTACAGACTTTTAGACTCAGGAAAATATGATAAAGACATTTCTAATAAAGTCTATGGAGATTCAGAAAGCAGTGAAGAGGAAAAAATAAAAATTTAGGCTCCTAGATAGGACTAATGTCTACATTTCTGTTGCTACAACTGGGAGAGAAAACATTGTGTAGAAGAGCTCTTCTTTCTGGAAGCAGTGTTAGTAGGCACCATATAGAAATTTATTTTGACCATATCATTAATCTAGCTAGTCAAAACAGCACAATAATTCCTGAAAAAAAAAAACAAATTATTTTTCCTTAAAGAATATATGAGCAGTATTTGCCTAAATATAGTGAAAATTGGCGATTCAAGCCTAAAAGAAGGGGCAAGAATAAAGTTGTGTATTTTGTTGAGTGGAATTACTGAAGTCATCAGTGTTAAGTCCTGTGGCTGCCAATCTCTTTGCCTCTATGGCACAAGGAGAACTCTGGAGAGCAGCTCTAGTACCTTGCTCTGCCTTCCTGAACAGTGAGCCACTTGAATGTCGCTGGCAATCCTGGTAACAGAATGGTTATCAGAACAGTTTATGAGTTCTGGGTACTGGGATAAATCCCTTGGATGTTTTTTAAGAAATGTACTGAAGGCCAATTTCAGGCTCATACTACATCCAAATAACACAGAAGTTCTAATTGCAGCTGAGAGCCACAGAGGAAAGAAAAGCAGTGCTTGAGCATCGTTCCCTGAGGCTGACTGCTGATGCCGAAATCAGGAAGTCATTTTCCTCGGGGACGTGCCAGCATCCATGTCTCTGGGAAGTAGAGAACTTTTCAGATATTGAGGGCAGCTGAAGCTTCTGGTAAGATGGGAAGATGAGTAAAACGGATGTGCTGACGCAAACATACAGTTTAGGTTTCATAACACAGTTTGAGAAATACGCCACAATATAAAGAATGGAAAATATAGTGAGAGGAAATCTACACAGCTTTCAAAAACTGAATGTCATCAGTGGAAGAAATGAGGAGGAAGGGAAGTGTCAGATGGTTGTCATGTAGAGAGACTTGGGGGAAGGTGCTCCCTCCCTTTGAAAGTTCTGAGCGGCTCATCATGGACATCTGCCCGACAAGTCTGCTGAGGGGCAGTAAATCTGTCACTTCGCAATGGAAAGGAGCTATACACAGTTCTGTCAGTCTCTGCCTGGTGGGTCCCTCTATCCTTCTGTGGCCATACACCACCTCCTCTCCCACACTGGTAACTACGCTGAAATGGTGGGGAACACAATCATTTAGAAACTTTGGGGCAATGGAATAAGGGCATATCTACATCTGGTTTACTTGACTAAACAGAAAATGCAGTTCTCTGGGGTATAGCATAAAATGCAGCCCACACTAAGAGGGCTTGCTCAGTGTGATTCTTGACAATGTCTTTCATGAGGATATAGTGCTCACTACATGACTGAGCTCAGTGAAGGTGAAGCGCTGGCTTTCATTCTTATGCCGTTGCAAGATCTACAGACACTCAGGGACCAAGGGAGAGGTGCAAAGCAGCAGATGAAATAGAACACATTTTAATAAATGATGATCAGGGAGGAAGGTATTCATATAGAAAATTATCAATGCATTTTTACTTCATATTACACACAAGAGTCAACTTTAAGTGGATTTCAGTCAACTGAATATAAACAGCAATAAACAGGTTTTTTTTCTGAATTTGAATTTATTTATTTATTTTTCAGTTCAATATTTTTTAAATAGTTTATTGTCAAGTTGGTTTCCATATATCCCAACAAGTACCCTCCTCCATGCCCATCAGCCCCCTTCCCCTCCCCACGACCCCCATCAGCCCTCAGTTTATTCTCATCATTCAAGAGTCTCTCATGGTTTGCCTC
>NW_027550890.1:0-1889 GCF_008692635.1 Crocuta crocuta
AAAAAAAAAAAAAAAAAAAAAAAAAAAAAAAAAAGACAGTGGTCCTGACATCAGGGACCCATTTCCTATTTCCTAAATTACAAAGCAGGAAAACTGACCATGAGTTACTTCTGCCTGAAATCTGTTCTGAACCCTTTTTATCACTTTATGACCCACCAGCAATACTCCAGAAGCCACTAGGTCATGCTTACATATCACATATGCAAGTCCTGGCCCTTACCCCCTGCCATTCACAGTTTTTTTTTATCCACTATGTCAAAGTAAGCGCAATTCTGACTCTGGACAAAATTTGGCATCAGATGAGGAATTTTAAAAATGGTGTGGAAATCTACTCCTGTGAACCAGAAAACACACTAATTGTAAAATCATATTTGGGAGTGGTCTTTGGCTCATTCAACAGATATTTATCGAACGTCTATTTTGCACTTATTTTGAGGAATACAAAATAGATCTGCTTGTTTTCAAGGAGCACACATATACTAGCAGATGTTCTTGCTGGGCCAGCGAGCAGTAAGGTAAGGGCCAGGACTGACCTTTGAGCATGACCATCACCTATCTGACTTTCTATGGCTACAATAAAGCTTGCAGGTTATAAAACTTGTATAACTGTTTGAGTCAAAACACAAACTACTTAAAAATATTTTGTGAATTTCTATTAAAATCGTCTTTTGTTTCCTTTCTTATCTTTAGCTCTGTGGGTTGTTTTCTTAGCACTTTTTCTGGTAATTTCAAAGTTTAGTGTTTTTATTCTGCTGGTAGATGCTTTGAAATAAAAGTAACAATCAACCCTTTTCTGTACTCTAATTAATAAAGGATAAATTGCTTATTTACCTTCTACCTGTCTCCAGTGGCTGATTTCCTATTTTTTTGCCAATTGTGAGGTTTTACATCCTGATGCTCTTTATATTCTGTATCTTCACTTCTTAGAGTAGTCCTTTAAGGTATACATGTCTTACTGGCTAATAAATACTTATTTTCATGGCTTTCCCATTCTGGAAGTATTTCTTTAAATAATGTTAGTAGACTGATGCAGTTCTACAACTTTTTTCTAGAATGGGTTTGTGAGAAATATAGTATAAACTCTTCATCTGATAAAATCTTTTACTAAGACAAGAATGACAATGGGGTAGTTATTGTATTTCCGAATAATCATTTCTTCTTTGAACCTCATAAACTGACATTTAAATAGTGCAGAGGAAAATTCTTAAGATAGCCTGAGTTCTATTTTTTCTCACCAAATTTTTAAAAGCATTTTCCTTAATTCATTAACTTCAGTTCAGTCTGCATAAATTCTAAGTAGCTATGCAGGCCTGGGACTATAACAATGCCCAAAAGTGACATAGGTGGATGCATGGTAGGCAAGAGTGGTCCCCCAAAATATCCCCACTCTAATCCCTGAAACCTGTCAATAGTTTACATAATTGAGGCTGCTAACCAGTTGACCTTAGAATAAGACTATTTTGGAATATCTGGGTGGGCTCCTTGTCCTTAAAAGTAGAAAAAAGGTAGGAAAAGGGGACAGAGGTCAGAGGGAGACCTGATGACAGAGGTCAGTATAATGTGATGTGTGGACTCGCCCACAATTGCCAGATCTGAGGTGGAGAAAGGGTCTGTGAACCAAGGAAAGCTGAGCTCTAGAGGATGGAAAAGGCAACGGATCCTGTCCTACAGCCTCCAGAAACAGTCCTGCTAACACCTTAATTTTAACCTAGTGAGACCCATGTTGAGACCCCTGACCTATGTAACTTAAATCTCTGTTGTACTTTAAATGAAACAAGCTGTAGAGATGGAGACCTGAGTAAGGTAAAACGATGAGGGACATTTAAACTGAGACCTAGAAGCAACTGGGGCACCTGGGTGGCTCAGTTGGTTAAGTGTCCGACTTCGGG
>NW_027550891.1:0-1905 GCF_008692635.1 Crocuta crocuta
AAGTCGGACACTCAACCGACTAAGCCACCCAGGCGCCCCTACATACACTTTAGTTAAAGTATATGATCTGGCATGAAAACCTGTAGGTGAATGGATATAAATAGTGAAGGACTTTTCTCAAATCCTTTATTTTTTCTTTGCCCTGGAGACATTTCACAAAGAATCTACTTAAGAGTCATTACTCTGACTCTGGGCATGTAAATATTTAGAGAATAGAAATAAAAGGGAAATAAGTAGATAGGGACAGAAAAAACCCAGAAGAAAACCCAGGAGAGTGTGGTTTTTCAAATTATAATTTTCCTGTATCTCTGATACTGATCAAGGACCATCACCTTTTGCTTGAAAATCATTCTTTGCAATTTTCTTTTCTTTTCTTTTTTTAATCTTTATTTATTTTTGAGAGAGGCACAGAGCCAGACACAGGGCTCAAACTCACGAACCACGAGTTCATTATCTGACCAGAAGTCGGTCGCTCAGCCAACTGAGCCACCCAGACGCCCCTACAATTTCCTTAAATGAATTTGTTGGTGATTAGTTCTCTCAGGTTTTGTTAGTCTGAAAATATCGATCTGAAAGGCCTTCGATCTTGGATGATAATTTTGTCAGACTTGAAATCCTAAGTTGGCATTTTTTTTTGTTATTTTTTTCTTATTTCCCCCTTTACACTGAAGATGTATTTTACATGTTGAATTATGTCTCCCCCCCAAAAACAAAATTTCATATAAGTCCTAACCCCTTTTGCAAGCATGTGATCTTATTTGAAGATAGGGTCTTATTTGGAGATTAAAGTATAAGTAAGCAGGCCTCAAATATTCTTACTAAAAACTGTTAGTAAGTAATATAAATAAATATGCTAATGCTACTCTGTAGTGAAGGTGGTTACTTATTTATATCATTGTCAAGAATACAGTTCTCTGTCTGGAATGGTTACTGTGTAAGATCTCTTACATTAGAAAAGTTAATTAAAAGTACTGTTAAGGTGACTTTCACTATAATAATTAGGTGATAAATTGTCAAAGTTGGATTTTTAAAACAATGTTTATTTATTTATTTTTGAGAGAGGGAGAGAGAGAGAATATGCACAAGCAGGGGAAGGACACAGAGAGAGAGAGAGAGAATCCCAAGCAGCCTCTGTGCTGTCAATGCAGAGCCCAGTGTCTGGGGTTGATCTCATTAACCGTGAAATCATTATGTGAACAGAAATCAAGAGTCAGACGCTTAACTGACTGAACCACCCAGCCAAAAGTCATCCAATTATTGGAATATTAGAGAAAAAGTAATCTTGAAATTTGAAATTTGGTATGAAATTTATACTTAATTGGTACCATGAGACTGCATTATTAGTGAACACATCTGCAAAATTATACTATCACAACTAAACAAGTTATATTGCATGTAATTTAGAGGGAATTTGCATAAAAATATTATCAGAAAACTGTACCAACTCATTTTCATGCTTGTGTTGATGTCTAATATGGATACACATATTAATTATTATTTGAAAGAAAATGCACGTTAGAAAGGAAGAAAAATAAAATTATTAATCACTACTTGAAACTGCCCTGATAGTTGTGTCAACATGTAGTAGAACACCAGGTCAGGCTGACAAGAAAGGAAAAATGCTGAGAAGTTACTTGTTCTTATGAAACATATGTTAAAAATTAAAAATAATACACCACAATGGGAAAAATTTTAGTCGGTGTTATCAAGAAATGAGTTTTCAACTCTAATGTGCTACCACAACTTCCATAAATTATATTGCATCATTTAGACGTTATTAATGTCTGCTAAAAGTTATGCAATGAGAGATCATCAGAGGACATTAGGAATTTGTTTTCTCCTTTCTCTCTTATAAAAACAACTTAGCAAAAATGTAGTTGTAAGCAGTCTCTTCTCATTACTTAA
>NW_027550892.1:0-1906 GCF_008692635.1 Crocuta crocuta
CTCCATGCCCAGCACAGAGCCTGATGTGGGGCTTGATCTCACAACCATGAGGTCAAGACCTGAGTCAAAATCAATAGTTGGACGCTTAGCCAACTGAGACGCACAAGCGCCCCTGAAAAGTACCTTTGCAGCAACATGGAGACTGGTGTTTGACCACACAAGTGGGCACGATAGCCTAGCTGAGTTGCTCCATTAAATTAACCATCACAGTGAGGAAAAGACAGCTTGGTATCAAACACTGAGGCCAAATTCCGTGCAAGTGATCTCTAAATCCATCTACTTGGATGCTTTTTTTTTTTCTCAAATTGTGGTGAAATATACATAACATAAAATGCACCATCTTAACCATTGTTAAGTGTACAGTTCAGGCGCATTAAGTACATTTACACTGTTGTGCTATCACCTCCATCCATCTCCAGAGCTCCTTTCATCTTACAGCACTGAAACTCTGTATCGATTAAACAATAACTCCCCGTGCTCCTCTCCCCCAGCCCCTGACATCTTTTTTTACAACTTATATTTTTTACATCTTATATTTTACAACTGGATGCCTTTTAAAAAATCTGGCTTCTTTCACTCTTAATTTCCTGGTAACAATGCTTTTGAAAAATCCCAACCTTTGCTGGCTAAGCATAGAAGAGAAGGGATGGACATCAACAAGGTATGGAGTGACCTCAAGGCCAAGTCTGTGCAAAGGGACAGCGAGGGTTTCAGCTCCACACTGGGGAAGAGGGGCTGACTCTCTGAGTCATCACAGGGAATAATAGAAAGCGGGGAAAAACAGAAACAGTTCCCTTCTCTGGCTTTTTTCCTGGATGCTCATAAATGTCCATCATCATAATCCATTTATAAGAGCCCCACCAAGAACCCTACACCAGAAACTGGCACAAAGTAAAAAAAAACCCAAAAACAACTTAGTTGTTTAAGCCCCAAGAAGCATGCAGAAATCCATGCTTCCAGGTCCATCTTCCCAGTCTCCTCTTCCCTTGGCTCCGCACCTTCATTTGGCTCCATTTCTCAGTTCCTGGCTGTCACCTCAAGTGTCCCTGACTCTGAGGATGCAGTTTAGAAAAGCTGAGCTTGGTGGGGGGGAACCCGAGGGGGCTGGACCCAGGAGGGCAGGAAGGGAGCCTTCCATCCATGCGGTGCCGCGCTCCACCTCCATCTCCACCCAGGACGACCCATAGTGAGTCTAAAGGCCACAAAACCACAATGAGAACTAAATCCCAGCTGACAACAGCAAACCTTGAGCCTCGGGAACTACAGGGACCCTCCTCTTAGTCTCCATCTCAACTCATCTCCCTGTAGGACGGTAAGGATGCCAACAGAGAACAGAAACAGACATCCTCACTCCTCTTGGCCAGTTCCCCCAAAGTGTCAGGGTCCTAAGTCCTCCAACCTTTCTGAATGTGGTAAGGTAAGGTACAATGTGAGGAGATGTGTGGGGATTCCTCTCTAGAACAGCCTGCCCCTGTTCATTTATTTAATCAAACATTTCTTGACAGCTGCCTATGGGCTGTGCTCCGTGCTAAGCACCGGGGAAGGTCTGGAATGCGCACCTGACATGCTGATCTTGTGAGCTTCCCTGGCAGCTCTGCTCATCCAGCAGCAATGATTGTGTGTCTGTTGCACACTTACTGTCGTGAAGGCTACGCATACATGACCAGACTGGCCCCTATAAACGTCTGAAGAGGCAAATATCATCTATTCCATTATAGAGATGAGAAAATGGAGGCTCAGAGAGATTACATAATAAATCCAGAATCACATTGAGGTTAGTGACATCCTTGGACTTGACCCCAGATCTTCACAAGCTGTAGCATCAGTGGTCTTCAGGTTCACTAAAGGGCCCTCTCTTGTTCCAGCACAGAGCGCTCAGGGCCAGCCTGTGACAACAGCACTCAAG
>NW_027550893.1:0-1909 GCF_008692635.1 Crocuta crocuta
GCTGAAACCAAGAGTTGGATGCTTAACCGACTCAGCCACCCAGGCCCCCCATGGAATAACTTCCTTTCTTAATAGAAATAGGTTCTGCCTCAGATCATTGTCACCTTCTGGTCCCCTGATACTGGCTTAAAAAATCTGTATAGATTCCTGAATGGCAACTTTATCTTGACCTCTGGGTTATATGGTCCTTAACTTTGGATTTAATGAACCTCCTGTTTTATCTTGGTGTAGTGCATTTATGTCTGACCAATCTTAGAAATTCCTGTCAGAATACTGATCTGGGATAAGTGAAGGGAATTTTGTCCTTAGTACTTCACTGCAGGGGTTAGACTTTTCCTTTCGTTCTGTTTGCTGTGATTATTCTTTATTAAGTAGCCAGCAAAAACAACATTAATTTATTTTATTTACTGTTGAATATTGAATATGCACATGTACCCTTTGGACATTTAAAGGGATATATATGACACAGCTATATCCACCACAGTATCTGAATTTTGGTTACCTTCTAAACTTCCCCATCCTTAGCATCCTAATTACTCTGATTTCTCATCCATGGCTACATCCCTAATTTCTCACTCCTGGCTACATTGTTTTTAATCATCTGAGATATTCCTAAAAAAAAAAAAAAAGTTCTAGTCCCATACCACATATAGGTGAATTAGAGTTTCTGAAAGTGAGGGAACTGGAGTTTCAAAAATTACTTCTTAGCTGATTGTAAAGTACAGTTGTGATGGAGAACCATAGTCTGAGCCAATCAAAGTCTTATGACCATTTCCCTGGTGGCTGTTATTGGTGAACTTCTTGTGAGAAGGAGCATATTCATTCTTAAAGGCAAAGTGAATGAGGAAATATGTGGCCTGAGTTACTGCTGGCTATCATCTCTTGACCAGCCTTAGGATGAAGCTGATGCTCTGGATAATAAGACAGAGAAAATGATCTTTGATGACATCTTTGAGCTATTGAATTGATTAACCCTGAAGCTTGCCGTACCTTTGGACTCCTGTTATGTGAGAAAATAAATTTCGAAGTCAAGGAAACTGGTATCAGAGAGATTTAATGATTCAGAGAAGAAATGAAAACCCAAGTCTTGCAGTTCAGTGTTCTTCCTATATATTTTATGAAGTTACCGTCTCACCAAGAAATTGGTGAATATAGAAGAGATGAGAAAATAGTACCTGCTCCCAAGAATATCACAATATTTTTGAGGGAGATAAACCACAGTGGTTAGAAACCTTACCAAATGATCATTGTAACAAACTCTGGCAGCATATTTAAGTTTACAAAGACTTTTGACATCTATTTGCCTTTTTTTTTTATCGTCTCAAGAAACTCTTAAGCAAGGATATTACTATACCTACTTTACATCTGAAGACATTGAGGCTCAGAGTAGATGTACTATTTGCCCAAAATGATCCAGTTGGTAACTGAGCTAAGAACTGAACCCAGATCTCACAGCCTCTTGCTGTGAATGAACTTTATGTTACAGAATTCCATTACCTCTTCCTTACCTGGATATAGAGAGACAAGGATTCAGAAGAAAGTAATGCTGTACTATTCTCAGGTGCAATAGTAACTTGGTATGCACATTAATTTACTGGGGGAGTTGTGGATTTCTGTTAAATCAGGAAGGTGGATGAAGTTCATAGAAATTGTTGAGCTCAGGGAGTGAAATTTTACCTTGGGTGACTAGAGTGTAGGGTTTCTGTGGAGGATTAATCTCGTTAAATAGCTCAAGATTACCCATCAATAGAATTTGGGTTTGATTGTGGGAACAAGAGGCATACTCCTACTTTATTTCTATATTCATGTTATTGTCTCATCTTGTGCACTTTCGTTCATTCTTTTCTGGGTACAACAACCACGTTCTTTTTTTTTTTTTCCCCTAATAGTTTATTGTCAAATTAGTTTC
>NW_027550894.1:0-1906 GCF_008692635.1 Crocuta crocuta
TGCAGCTCAAAATCGTGACTGCAAGATTGTGACCTGAGCCCAAGTCAGACCCTTAACCAACTGAGCCACCCAGGCACCCCTGAAAGTAGGTTTTGATAGATGAGAGGAGGGCCCAAACTTGAAGACCCGGTTTTGGGAAATAGGGTTATTTGGAGACATGTGAATGAGATGAGATCATCCCCCAGATGGATTGATCAGAGGTCTGGGCCGTTTGCACGTCACATCTTTGGCTGGGGTCGGTCCAGGGTCCCGGCCTAAATACTGCAGGCGCGCTGGCATCCCTAACTAACCAGGCTCTCCCCAACCTCACCACAGCTCTTGGATGTGACACATGTCCACACAATCTCCAAGAATGAGGATAGTGCTGAGCCCAATGGCTGGGCGGCTTCAGAACTTCCTTATCTCTTCATCTCCTGCAGGGACTCTTTCAATAAGGCAGAGAGGAACTGGGGATGATAAATTTTCTTAGGAAAATCATATTAAAGTTCAATTTGTTAAATCAGCCACCTGATCTTATCAACAGTGGGCACTCGGTCTAGCAGCAGAACCAGGAGGTGATAAATCCTTTAGGCTGAGCCCACAGATGGTTATCCTAACTGAGGACGAAATCAATGGGGAAGTCATCTAAGGAATGTACTCGGGGCTTATAAAATACCAGCCTGGTAATATTGCTTGATCAGATTGCAATCATTATTTTCCCCTGGTGTGTGTATCATTTCAATAACAAAGCTTTTGATATCATTGGAATTTCCCTTTTCTGGTGAGAGCAGCAGACACACCTGTTACCTATGTTCCTGTTTACAACAACAAAATTCAGACTCTCTACTATGCCAGAATGTTTCCTGGACATTTTTGGAAACAAGGCTGGAAGAGGAGGTTTTATGTTGCTGGCAATGAACACAAACCCATATGATGTGTTTCTCAGAGAGCCTTTGGTGTTGAGGAAAGCATCCTAACAGCCTGATGGGCAATTCAGGAAAGCAACTGCCTTTGGGGAGACTTTATGGGCCTATGGGATAAGGAGTTAAGCCAGGGAGAGCCTTAGAAAACCGTATAAGGACTGGCTTTACCCCATTTATCCAATCACCCAGTAAGTGCCGGGCACATTCTATGTGCCAAGACCTGTGTTAAACACAGGCAGAGGCTGCCTCAGCAAGTCATTCCCTCACTCAAGGAGCTTGGGATCTGGGGCATGGTGGGCCATATCTGCCTCTACTTGTTTTTGTGTAGCCTGAGGGCTAAAAATGGTCTTTACTTTTTTTTTTAATGGTTGGGGGAAAATATTTCATGACCATTGAAAATGACAACGAATGCACATTTCAGGGGCACCTACGTGGCTCATTTGGTTGAGCATCAACTCTTGATGTTGGCTCAGGTCGTGATCTTACGGTTTGTGGGATTGAGCCCCACATCAGGATCTGTGCTGGCTATGCAGAACCTACTTGGGATTCTCCCTCTCCCTCCCTCTGTCCGCCCCTCCCTCAGTCACGCTCTCTCTTTCTCTCTCTCTCAAAATAAATGAATAAATTAAAAAAAAAGAAATGCAAATTTCAGTATCCATAAATAAAGTTTTATTGGAACACAGATGCTCATACATCTGTTTTATTGTCTGTGGTTGCCTGTTCATTACAGTAGCAGAGTCAAGTACTCTTGAGACCTTATGGCCTCCAAAGCCTAAACTATTTATTATCAGGGTCTTTAACAATATGTTTTTAAAGTAATCTCTACATCCAACATGGGGCTCCAATTCATGACCCCAAGATCAAGAGTCACATGCTCTACTGACTAGAGCCAGCCAGGAACCCCTACCTGGCCCTTAATTTTTTTATTTTTTATTTTTTTCTAATAGTTTATTGTCAAATTTTCCATATAACACTCAGTGCTCATCCCCACAAGTGCCCTCCTC